>NC_030833.1:2852500-2865000 GCF_001704415.2 Capra hircus
CAGCGGCAGGGGATTCCTGTCGACAAACAACATTAGATGTAAAATGTGCACCTTTGACAAAAGTATTAATATCGTGCTTTTGATTTTTTTTTTCCTGATGAAAAGTGAAAAGTAGTAATTGTGAAGTGACAGAGGAAAATGAAGTTTTGAACCAAAAGGCAAAGTTCATGGATGAAAAAACCCAACCCAATTAGCTGCTTATGAGGGATCGAAATGCAAGGCATTCGCTCCTCCATCTCCCCAACAGCCTTTGATTGACTCTGCTCAGATCTGCCCGCAAAGCAGATAAATCGACGTGCCACGTGCACGCGCTGCTTAATCATTTGTAATCGTCATATTTGCCCTGACACATAATTTGCTATATCAAGCCGCTTTCTTTTTTTTGTTTTTTCTTACTCACTAGTATTCAGTGGCTTGGCCTTTGCTTTATAAAACATTTAAGGGTTTGCTTTAAACGCATCAACACGCTGATCTACGATTGCCCTTTGCGTGCCGCCCGGAGGAGCGGCTGCCCGCCCGTCTCCCACGGTGTCTGGCGTGGCTGGAGGAGGACAGCGTGGCGGCGTTGGGGCGGCCTCTAAGGTCCCATTCTCTGTCTTGTGTGGGCAGCCACTCCGTGCATCAAGGCCATCAGTCCCAGTGAAGGCTGGACCACGGGGGGCGCGACCGTGATCATCATCGGAGACAACTTCTTCGACGGGCTCCAAGTTGTGTTCGGGACAATGCTGGTGTGGAGCGAGGTAAGCCCGCGAGATCGGTCCACTTCCTGCCGTGGCTTTGTCCATGGACCGTCTGACGGTCGACGGCGCCACCCACCGCCCGATCCCCTGAAAGCCGACGGTGCGCCCAAGGCAGGGGCTTCTCTGCTGGGCGGGTGCAGAACTCTGCCCCCTGCTCCCCAGCCCTGGGGTTTCAAACCTGCTGTCGGAGGTCCCGAGTGCCCTGGAACAATTAGCGCTAGAATTACTAGGAGCAGGTTTAAGGAGACATATGGTGGCAATTTTCATATGAATGATGCCCTGTGGCCTTTCCTGCAAACTACACCCGGGATCATTTGCAGACTTTTTCCTGAAAGCGCAACTGTAGGTCCTGAGTCTGGGTGACAGCTCGGAGGGAGCATTCCGAGACGATGGTCCAATTGTGCTCATTTTTGGTAATTATGTCCAACTGGCAAGTGTCCGCCTCTTACGCCCAGGCTGCTGAAGGCCTCTTCACTGTATGGTTCTTGTAGCTGATCACGCCCCACGCCATCCGTGTCCAGACGCCGCCGAGGCACATTCCTGGAGTCGTCGAAGTCACCTTGTCGTACAAGTCCAAGCAGTTCTGTAAGGGTGCTCCAGGGCGGTTCGTCTACACCGGTGAGTCCACCTTTCCAGCCTTCCTGATCCGGGAGGGCCTCTCCATGGCCCCTGGGTCCCTGCACAGGTTCTGCAGGGAGGGCTGGCGGGTGAGCCAGGGGGTGGTGTCATCGGGGAAGTCTCCGCATCCTTGACCAGCTGGTGTGACGCCGTGAACAGGTGCAGACCCCTGGGGCCGCGGGATCCATCCCCTCACCCCGTCTGTGGTCCTGCCTGTAAAAGGAGGTGGTAGGCTGTCGGTAACCACGTTCCCAGCGTCCAAGGGGTGGCTGCCCCGTGAGGTCCCAGAGGTCAGGCCATGTCCCCAAGGTCACCCACACCTGTGGATAACAGAAGCAGGTCTCTGCCCAGCCTGGGGCCTCACACCGCACAGCACCCTGCTGCTGACGGAGGGTCTGAATTCTGTGCGGGGCTGGGCACTCGGACATCACCAGGAAGGGTCCCCTCTGAGGTCCTGGATCGCCATCTGGAAGCTGTGTGCCGCAGTGCTTTGCACACAGGCGGCTTGGAGGACACGACCCGTCTGAGGCTGCTGTTGAGAAAGACCACAGTGACCATAGGGCTTGTCTGCATTGGAGCCTCTGGTCCTGCTGCCCGCAGAGGCTGGGATGTGTGAGAGGGTTCCGCGTGCTGAGGCCCTAGGGGTGAGGGCTTGTTCTCAGACAGGGTGGCTTCCATATGCTCACCTGGTCAGGGTGGCCGGGAGGTCCCCGTAGGAGCCTGTTCTGGGCCTCGGGGTCTGACCACGTGCCGTTACCCACACAGGGCACCTGGGGGACAGGTCTGGGCTCCTCTGGGATGTGGGCCTCTCCTCTGTCCCACGGGTGGGTGACGAGGTGGAACGGAGGTCCCTTCCACTCAAGGGTGGGGTGAGGAGTGGAGGTGACTCACCCTCCTCCCCCTTTAGGAAGCAGATTCGAAGTGTAAGTTCTTCCGGCCGGCCCAGTGCCTCCCCTGGGCTGCACCTGGCTCAGGTCCCGGCCGAGAGCAGGGCTGCCGTGTCCAGAGGCGCCCAGACCCTTGACAGCCTGGGCTGCAGCGAGGCTTGCATCCTTCATGGGGCGAGGCGGCCTCCAGTTGGGCGCTGAGCAGCGCTGAGCGAGTCAGCAGGGCAGGGAGGGGCCGTTTCCGCCCTTGGGGCTAGCGCATGCTGCCTGGGGCCCAAGACCCTGGGGACGCTGATGGGCGCCTATCTCCAGGGCGGGGACTTGGGCCCCCTGGTGTGACCAGGAGATGACGGATTGCGGCCCCAGCCTGCTAAATAATAAAGACCCAGGAAGCGGGGCAGCAGCCGGGGCCTGTTGTGAGCCTCGTGCCTGTGGCCATGGCGGGAGCTCTTCTGGGTAGAAGGACCACCGAGGCCGCCAGGAGCTGGGGGCGGGCAGGGTCCCCGATGGGCTGTCTCCCCGCAGCACTCAGCCGCCTCTGCGTGGCCACTGCTGACCTGTGGGTGCCCAGCTGGGTTTCTGGCCATGAGCTCAGGATGTGGGCAGTGGGAGCCCTGCTCCACCCTGCCTGGTATTACCCTGGGGACCTGGGGGCCGCCCAACCCCTGTGTCCTGCCCTGGGGGCCACCCGACCCCTGCATCCTGCCTGGGGGCCCCTGGGGGATGCTTGACCCCCGCTTCCACTGCCCCCTGGGTTCGTGTGTGACCTGAGCTCCCAGGAACAGCTGCTGAGGCGTCTAGGTCCCTTGGAGGAGGGGACATGCATTTGCTGGCAGGCCCTGAGCGGCCACGGGCCACATGGATGCCAGGTCGGGCCAGGCACTGTGGGGTGGGGACATCTGTAGGCAGTGGGACCACCTGGGTCTGCCCCAGATGGACAGGGACCCTCCGCCCGAGTCAGCCCCTCTGGCCTTCCGGCCATGCCCCCCGCGGGTCTCCAGATCCCCAATTCTTGACCCTCGGGCTCTGGGTGCAGAGACCCACAGGCTGTGGTTGGGGTGCTGACTCAGAAGAGACGTGACGGCAGGAAGGCCTGGTTCCTCTAAGTGCTCCGGGGGCTACCGGGGACCGCAGCGCCCGCGGCAGGAGAGCTGCTGAGCTGGGCATCACGGCTGGAGAGGGCGTGCGGGCTACTGGGGACCGCAGCCCCCTAGGCAGGAGGGCTGACGAGCCGGGCGTCATGGCTGGAGGGAGGGTGTGCGGACACCGTGGCTTGGGCAGCTGGTGTCCCAGGGCCGAGGCCCAGCCGCTCAGGTGCCATGGGGAGTGGGTGAGCTGGGGTGGCTCTCCGTAGCCAGCTGCCCCCAGCGGGGCAGAAAATCTTCCTTGGCCAGAGGGCCCCTGCCCGCAGAGAAGCGAGTGTCCCAAGTCCGTTCCAGGGACAGCTGTGTCCCGGTGACCGTCGTCCGTTTCTGCTGCCGGTGCTGTGTCCGCACCACGGAGAGGGGCCTTCTCAGACGCCATGCTCGTTGTCCCGGCAGTCCAAGGCTCTGGGGTTTCCTCCACAAAGGGTTCTCTCGTGAATGGATGCCTCAGTGAAGCCATTCAGCCAGCTGGGGCCCCTCCTGCGGGGGGCTCTACGCCTCCCCCATCATCAACGGGAATATACATTTCAAACGCGCGTCAGGGCTAGGGGGCCCCGTGCTCTCCGGGAGTGGAGGGAAGGTGGGGTCATAACCTGTCTGACCTGGAAGCTTCTGTCTGATTTGTGCTGCCCTGGAATTGATGGGGACAGAGGTGCAATCACAGGGAATTGCTCCTCTCCGCAGGCTGCGCCAGCCCTCCTGGAGGCTGGACAGCCTGCGGGCAGCCCCATCCCCTGGGCGTCTGGCTCCCATCAGCAGTCCGGCCCGCGGGGATATGTCACCCTGAGCCCTCCTGGGTGAGGTGGCCAGGCTGCCAGAGGCCAAGGTCTAAACGAGCTGTTTACAGCAGCTGAGAAAAACCCCAGTTTCTTCGGAACCAGACCCGATGTGTCAACCCAGAGTGGGTGTGTGGTGGGGGGCAGACCAAGCCCACCCAGCCAGGCCCCTTTGCCGGCTGCTTTCAGCCCCAGTAAAGGCAGAATTACCTTGGGAGGTGGTGGTAGTGCAGTTGATTAGCACGGTGAATTAAAAGAATGAGTCTCAATGGCATGTCCGGCTCCTCCACACCAGTCCTTTGTATTCCCAGTGCGCCTCACCCCTGTTGCGAGAAGGTCAAAAATTAGAGAGAGAGAACAATTTTCAAGCGGCTAGCACTTAGGAGCAGAATTAACAATCACTCTGTATGTAATTGCCAGTTAATAGTAAATTGCCTTCCAGACTGTAAAATGCGACATAAACGGGTGGGCACCTAAAATTAAATTAATGAGATATTTGCTGCATTTAAAAGTGAACAGTGCAAATTAATAATTGAGTGCAGTGCTTGTTTTAATATTTGTCTAATAGTGTATCGTTTGCTCGTTTAATAATAATTAAAGCAGTCCCGCAATATCCTACCTGAGGAACTCCATGGGCAGAGCAAACAGTCTCACGTTTATAATTTCAACCAGTAGAAAGACATCGAGTTGTTCAGAGCAATAAAAGAAATTATTTTTTAATTAGAATGTAAGCATTGCGGTGTTACTCGATTAAGACAAATTGGAATTTGTATGCTTCTAATTGAAATTATGTTCGAGGGAAAACTGCTTTTACAGACAGCGTTTGCGAGCGTGAGGTGCTTTTGCATGATCAGAAGTGTCCCTTTTGCCAGCGTGTCCGTGTGGCAGAGGGTTCCCTGTGACATGGAAGGGCAGGAGCTGGTTGGTGGTGGCCTGACTCGTGGGCGTGGCAGCCAGGGGCTCTTCCTGTAGCCCTCTGGTGCCCGAATGTGTGGCTGACTCCCCCTCAGTTTAGAGATTTCTTTTGCTCAATTAAAGGAATTATCACAAATGGCCAGGCATGAACATGCAGGCTGCCACGGGCACAGCCAGTTCAGTTACTGAGCAGGATGGTGGCAGAGGCCGTGCCAGGGCTGGAGTGGCAGGGGCCGAGCGTGGCGGCCAAGTGCGGACGAGATGGGGACAGAAAGACGGCTGCCTTCCGCACTGTGATGTGCAGCTCAGACACGAGGCTCAGCCAGCGACTGCCAGCAGTTTTCATTCCTCCTGATAAGGGTTTTTTTTTTTTTTTTTTTTTTTTTAATCATTTGTTGTTGTTGTTCAGCTGTTCGGTCAGGTCTGACTCTCTGCGACCCCATGGACGGCAGCACGCCAGGCCCCTCTTTCCTTGAATACCTCCCAGAGTTTGCTGAAACCCATGTCCCTTGAGTCGGCGATGCCATCCAGCCATCTGATTCTCTGCCGCCCCCTTCTTTCGCCTTCAGTTTTTCCAGCATCAGGGGCTTTCCCAAGGAGTCGGCTTAAAACTGGCTACATGTCCAGGGCGGGGAGTGGGGGAGGGCGCTCACTCCGTCTCAGGAGCTGTCTGGCACCAGGGGTGCTGTCGGCTTGCCCCAGGGGCCACCACGTCCTTTGGCAGCCTCCCACTTCCTAACCCACACTTGGGCCCGCCTCTCGAAGGGCGCGGGCATTTCTGAAGCGTTTTAAAGTTCTTGTGTGTGCATTCAGATGTGATTCTGTCAACAGCTGATGACACGCAGCAGAGTCGATACCCTTCGACCACTGCCACGCCGACCCGCTGTCTCCCAGCCCAGTGCCTCTCAAACAGATTACTTGTATCCCCAGAGCGGACGATTCCTAATTGCCTCCCACCAATCATACTATTTTTACTTTGCTAAACTGCTTGCTCATGCCTTCCTTCCCCTTAAATGTAAGCCACGTGATTATTTTGGTGATCAGTTTCTGACCACGGAGGTGGATGCGAGGGAGGTGTTTGCATTTCAGGTTGGGGATTTGGGGGACACTTTCAGCCCATGCCTGTGATTCCTGGCTTCCTCATCCCGGCCAGTGAGGCCCAGCGGCTCTCGGCGGCTCCCCGGGCGTCCCTGGCTGTAGTGGGGACCCTGCAGACCCAGGGCCATCGCTACTTCCTGCTCCCAGTTTGATGGTGTCAGTGGCAACTTCTGCCGCCCTGGAGGACAAACAGACTTGCTTTTAACGTGAGGGCGGTCAATTGGAAAAGCAGCTTGGGGAGACCCCTTCAGGGCCCAAGAGCTGACATAGCCCCCCAGACAGTGCACAACTCCAGCAGGATGTCTCGCCCGCCCCACCTGCCTTTGCTCGTCCTTGGCTGAGAGCCAGGGGCAGAGGACGAACTTGTCCCTGTTGGCAGGGATGGCGAGCAGACCACCTGGTTGTCTCTGGGGCCATTGGTGGGGCTCCTCGGGGCCACAGAGGAAGGGGCAGGCCCCCTGGGATCGTCTGCATGGTGCAGCTCAGCCCTGGACCAGATGGCGACCAGTGAGTCCGCCAGCACGCGGCGCGGCGTGGGGGGCGCCTGCCCAGCGCCGTGTCCCTCTCAGGAGCCGGGCGGCGAGGCCTCCCGGGTGCCTGCCGAACCCTTGCCTGCTGTCTCGGAGGAGGCCGGGGAATGAGACACACCGTGTGTGCTGTTGCGCAAGTAGACGATCTGTCCTAATCAGTGACACCCATTTACTAGAATTGCTTAAAATGAACTATACCTCATCCAGAAATCGCACATTTAGAGGCGCTCCATTCATCATCTGAAAATTGAGGGCCAGTAAACTTTTCTGCTCCTCCAGTGGGATCATAGGCATGCATCAAAATGTTAGAAATGATTGGTGAGAGGAAGCTGTCACCCATTTATCAAGGAAAAGAACATTATTTGCTAATTTCCCAACCAGGCTGGTGACAGGGTGCTTCGTCTTTGGACCCACGGTGACCAGCATGCCCTTTTTGTTATTAGTACAAGTCAAGCGCTTTTGGGCAGTTGCTAACAAGACGCATTTGTCTGTCATCAGAGGGGCTTTGCTTGTTTCCAAGTGCTGTGACCACAGGCTGCTCTTCCCGGAGCCCGATGGCTGTGCGTGGCGAGGCCGCGCTCGCCTGGGAGGGGAGCTGGCTGATAAATCAGGAAGTTTCCACGTCAAGGTGAAGGTATTGACTCTCAGCACCGAACCTGACAACACGGAGCCGGGAGGAGACAGCCATTCGTCTTCCCCGGAGGACACAGGGGTCATGGGTTCCCTTGGTGGGGGAGGGGCTGCGGGCCAC
The DNA here is from genome assembly GCF_001704415.2 of Capra hircus. NCBI lineage: Eukaryota > Metazoa > Chordata > Mammalia > Artiodactyla > Bovidae > Capra > Capra hircus. The sequence goes on from NC_030833.1 coordinate 2,859,961, forward strand.
CAGCCCCCTGCCCCACGGGGACAGGGCGAGTTTGGGACTTGACTTGGTGTCTCTGGCCTGTCAGGGAGCCCACCTGCCCCTGGGGCTGCTCTCAGAGCCCGGGGGAGTGCCCGGGAGCGGGAGAGCGTACAGATCAGAGCTGTGTCACCTGCGGGGAGGAGCTCCCACCGCGTCGGGGAGGAGGCCAGGGAAGCTGCGGGACGAACGGCCATCTCAGTGGAGAGCCCGCCAAGGAAGCTGTGGGCCTTCTGACCAGGAGCAGAAGCAGCAAGCTGGCCTGTGGTCCCGGGAGAGAGGGAACAAGGACAGTCCCCACAGGGACTGCGGGCCTCCTCCCTCCACATCCCTGCAAGCCGGTGCCCTGGGGTCCTGGGCCGCCCAGGTTTTCATTTGACACCTTTGTTTTGGGAAGGTCTTGGGCCTTCCCTTCTGGCTCAGCTGATAAAGAATCTGCTGGGTTCGATCCCTGGGTTGGGAAGATGCCCTGGAGAAGGGAAAGGCTACTCACTGCAGTATTCTGTCCTGGAGAAAAGAGTCAGAAAGGGTCAGAAAGAGTCAGACACGACTGAGTGACTTTCACTTTAGGCTCTAAGTTGAGCCAAAAGCTCAGCCTGACAGAAAGAACATTTTTTAAAAAACTATCGTTTGAATTGGTTGGGCCTTTTTTTATTCGGTGTATTCCATAGGAAGTACAAGCTGAATCATTCTTTCTTAGGATGACTTTTCAATAAAGCAGCAACACCTGGAAAGTCTTCATCTGGTGTGAGCTGTGTGCTCCACCCCCAGAAACAAATACATGGATGTTTTCAAATGCTCTTTAAGAGCCTGTAGTCACTGGGTTGCACGAGGGCCCTGGGTGCTCGTGGTGGGCGGATGTGCTCCAGAAGACTCTTTACCGAGGCTGTTGAGTGTGAGACACACAGTCTCCTGTGGAGACCGTGGGCAGCTGCCCATCTCGGGACTGGTGGACGTAGATCATCTTTGGGGGACGCTCCTTAAAGGTGCAGCCTGGCAGCGGGTCCATCATTGCGCCCCCTGGATGCTGCCCTTCCCAGCTCTCCCAAGGGCCCTTGCCTGCACCTCCACAGATGGAGACCCCACCTCCCAACACGGTGAGCCCCGGCAGTAGGCCAGCCTTCCACGGGCTGACCCTCTCCCACTCCGAGCACCTGCTGACCACCGAGGATCACAGCCGGGGCCTCTGAGCGTTTGGAGGTGGGGGAGTTTGGCCAGGTTTCTTCCCATCTTTTCAGCCCTTTCATCCTCCCGGGAGACGCCCCTTGCCTAGGACTCCCCTGGGCCCTTCTGGGTCTCAGCCCTGGGGGTGGGGGGGCTGTGCCGCCCAGTCTCAGAATCTGTGCGCCTGGCCCCGGGGCCCAGCCGGCTGCTCTAGGCCCAACCGTCACCTCCGCCCGCTTGTGAAGACCAGCCTGGTGCCCTTCCCTAACGCCCCCAGCACAGGACTCCCGCAAGCCTGTGGGGATGGCCGTGCAGCCAGGGCGCTCGTGACCCTTGTGGCATCGGGCCACAGGGTCCCCAGGCCAGAAGCGGTTTGCCTCATGTGCTGGTCACCGGTGAACACGGAGGTGGTTTTCAAAGCTGACCCGTTAGCGCGAGCTACAGGGTTCGAGGTGCTGGGGCCGCAGACTCACGTAAGCTGTCTGTGAGGCCCCCCGGAGACAGGCCTGGGGTGGTGGACGCCGCTCACCCTGCTGCCCACCGCCCAATGCCCCAACCGCTGGCTCCTCCAGCCTCTGCGCTCAGGAAACACCTGTGGGCAGCAGTGGTCTTTCAGGGGAGCCGGGCGTCGGGGGGCGGTGCAGAGGCCTCTTGTCCACACGGCTGGGAATTGGCCTGTGGCTTCCAGTGGTCAGCGTCTCCCCGAGGCCCACCTGGGCCAGGTTCTCTGCAGGTGACCAGGAAAGGCCAGAGACCGCCTGCGTCTCATTGGTGCTGGGGGCACGGTGTGCTTCCCCGGGTTCCCCTGGGGGACCCCGCCAGCTTCGCATGGGCAGCCTGGGGCCTGGCTCCGGGCCGCCCTCGGCCGCATCTGGGCCTCTTCCAGCTGCTCAGGCATGAGGATGAGAAGCGATGGCCAGGAAGTCCTGGAAGAGGCTCGAGTCTCTGGGAAGAGGGGTGGCTGTGGGGACTGTGGGGGGAGCCTCTGCAGACACGGGTGCTTGGGGCGGGCAGGCTGCACCTTGGCAGCGGGTCAGTGGTCTCCAGGAGGGTCGGGGGCTCTCCAGGCGGGTCGGGGTCTCCATGGTCTCCAGGAGGGTCGGGGGCTCTCCAGGCGGGTCGGGGTCTCCATGGTCTCCAGGAGGGTCGGGGGCTCTCCAGGCGGGTCAGGGTCTCCATGGTCTCCAGGTGGGTCGGGGGTTCTCCAGGCGGGTCGAGGGTCTCCAGGCACAGGGCAGAACTTGAGCCCAGGGTGGGGGAGCTGAGGGGAGCAAGTCCAGGCGGGGTGGCAGGGCCCAGAGGCGGGTGAGGTCCCGCAGGGCTTCTGAACCCCACACGTTCGGGGATTTGGGGGGCCCCTTGGGAAGAAACAGGACTGTTTTACTTGAGAGACATAACCCGGAATCCTGTGCTCAGGGACTCTTCTTGGCCCTGTCAGTATTTACACTAACCTTGACATTGTCTGTAAAGGCTCTGACTTAGTGCCTTGCTTTTCTTTATTCACCTTAAAAAGCTGGAGTTAAAAACGCCTCCGTGGGGACTGAGGGCGGCCGCAGAGCCTTCCTGAGTCGGGGGTGGGGTGTCTCTTCCCCAGGCCCCTACCCCCAACTGGAGGCCTGCTCACCCCAGTTGCAGCCTCTGTTCTTTTACACAAGTGCCAGACTCCCCTCCGACAGCATTTGGACCACGCGAGGCCTTCCCTGGGTAAGGGCCTGGCAGGCGGGTGTGTGCTGGTCTAGTCGCCTCAGATTCTGTTCTTTATCCAAATGGAGAAGGCAGTGGCACCCCACTCCAGTACTCTTGCCTGGAAAATCCCATGGGCGGAGGAGCCTGGTGGGTGGCAGTCCACGGGGTTGTGAAGAGTCGGACGGGACCGAGCAACTTCACTTTCACTTTTCACTTTCCTGCATTGGAGAAGGAAATGGCAACCCACTCCAATGTTCTTGCCTGGAGAATCCCAGGGACGGCGGAGCCTAGTGGGCTGCCGTCTATGGGGTCGCACAGAGTAGGACACGACTGAAGTGACTTAGCAGCAGCAGCAGCTCACACAGCCTAAAACCCACCCATTCGAGCATACAGTTTTAAGCGGTTCTTAGGAGGGTCACAAGGTTGTGCCACCACTAACGGAGAACCTTCCCCGACAGAAGCGCCCAAGCGGCCATCAGCAGCCCCGCTCTGGCCCCGCCCCGCCCCGCCGCTCCAAGCCTCGGAGGCCTCCAGCTCTTTGCTCTGTGCCTCCGCTGGTCAGGACGGCGCCCAGGGTCCTGTGGGAGCGCACTGTTGGCTTTTACGGCCCCGCGCTGTGCTGCCTTCCTCTGTGCGGCCGCGTGGTCTCCTGTTGTGCTGGGACCACGAAGCATCCGATCATCTTGCTTCAGTCCCTCCTTGGGACCTGTTGGGGACAGGTTCCAGGACCAAACCCACGGATGCTTGAGCCCCTTGCAGCGCAGTCCTTCAAATCCAAGGTCATCGCTGCGCTTGGTCGCATCTGAGGGTTTAGGACTGGGGATACGGAGGGCCGACTGTCAGACAAGCGATGCTGCTGTGAAAGACGCGTGAGCAGGTTCTTGTGTGGACATACGGGAGACGTTGTGTTCACTCTGGCTTCTCCAAGTCAAAAACGGAAATAAACCTTCTCCATTGGTCTCATATTTTCAGGAGGTCCCCGGAGTCACCATGGTCCTTCATCGTTATGATGGAGCACCCACTATGTGCCTGCGCTGAGTAGGGCAGGTGCTGTGACTTGGTGATGGCTTTCCACGTGAATGAGTGGGCTGGGGAGTGCGCCCTGGGAGTGGCGGGGTGGGGGCACAGGAGGGAAGGGGAGGGTTCCTGGGGGGCTGGGCCACCTCCATCCGTGGTGCGAGGTGGGGGTCATGCCAGAGGCGTCCCTCAGCTTGCCTCTGTACTGAGGTTTCACGCGGACTCCACGTGTGCAGGTTGCCTGGAAGGTGCTCCAGAGCATTCTGTTGGGAGGGTGAGCGCACAGGCCGGCTGTAGTTACCCTTGCTAACAGCGGGGTGACCTTTATCCTTGAGGGTGGTTTCCGTTTGCCACCTTCTCCTTCCCTTTTGTTCAGACCCTTCCACCCATGGAGAGAGGCTGCTTTTGCTGGAACCAAGATGGGGGATGAGAGGGGTGGGGGTGGCTGGGTTCCCCGTCTCCTGCCTCCTTGGGGAGTGTGTCTCGGGGGCCCCTGTCCCTGGGGGCCAAGCCCCAGAGAAGGGGGAGCGTCTGACGGCCCGGGCCTCGGTCTTCCTGAGGTGCAGGCCTGGGCTCAGTGGGCATGGTTTGGACATGACTACGAGGCTAATGTCCAGGGTATTCCTTGAGGTATGTAAACAGAGCTGTTTGCATGCCATCCAGCGGGGTCAGTAAGGGTGTTATTTGGGGAACAAGGAAGATTCGCTGTCCGCTTTTCTGGTGTGATGTTCCGTCACAAAGCCGCCAGGCAGTGCCAGCACAGGGGAGCCATGCAGGGAGGCCCAGTGCACCCGGCCGGGCATGGGAGCACCCCTCTGGAGCGGCGAGGTGGGCCCAACTTCGATTCGAAGTCAAGTGTGGCGCCTCTCGCGTCCTCAGAAGTCCTGGCAACACAAGGTACCCTGGGCTGGAGGGGCTCCGGGAGGGAGTCCCAGGAAGCAGAGGCCAACCCGGGGTGGGTGTGAGCCTCCCCACGGGCTGTCAGGGCCACAGTGGGCGTGCCGCTGGAAAAGCCGGGCCGCTTCGATGCGGGGACTGGGGCTCGGCCACCTGGCGCTCAGGGTGTCAGAGCGGGCCGTTGCTGCCGTGCCCGGGTCGGCTAGGGACAGCGTCTCCTGGCGCACGATGCCCGCCCGCCGCGGCCTTTGTGTGCCCCAT
>NC_030833.1:2870000-2872500 GCF_001704415.2 Capra hircus
CCTCTGAGAGGACACTGGGCCATCTTTCCTGTCGCCTGGTCGGGAGACATCGAATCCTTTCGGGGCCCGCTGGCTGGGTGAGGCCGGTCCGCCCGGCCTGCACTTTTCCTGACACCCTCGTCCCGGCCCAGGCAGGGACATGACAAATTGTCCCCCAAGTCTCCCCTGACAGCTTCTGATGATTAATGGTTTGATTATGAAGTGGTTTTACACATACAGAATTTACATCACAGAGAGTTAGGGATTTTTGCCGTGTCACACACGCCGAGGCATTTCGAAGAGCTTTACTATTTGCAAAGAAAAAGGAGGGCAGAATCGCAGCAAAAGCCGTGTCATGTAAAATCAATATGTCGGATCAATGCTTTATTAACAAGAAAATGTCTTACTTCACATTCGTGTGCGGACCTTTGTCTGCGCGGCGTGTATGATGGAATGTCAGACCACACCGCGGTCCTCGACTTCCGGGCGGCGGCCCGCGCGGGCCGCGCTGACGAGACCCGCCGAGGGTGTTGACACCAGCGCCCGAGCACTCGAGGATAACGGTGACCAATTATTCCGGAAAGCGCCTTCAAAGGCGGCCTCTAACCCTGCTCCTCGGAGCCGCCGCCTTTGTGTCCCCGGCGCTCCGCGGACCCGCTGAGTTGGGTGGTGTTAATCATCAAATTACCCGCTGACTAATGAGTGATGGCCCGAATTGCGGGCTGAGTAATGAATAGATGGCGGCGGGTCTTATTAGTCTCAGAAAAGCCCCCTGATTTATGCCGCGCCGAGCACCGTGGCGTTGCTCCCCGGAAAACGATATCTACATCAAGAAGTAATGTACTCTAATAAGTATTTTCATCTTAACTCGCGTCCCGGCCCCCGGGCTCAGTTTTTGTTGGAGTCGGGCAGCGCTATAATAAAGCCCAATGGCTCCTTATGAAGCTTGTTAAACACAGAGGCTGCGGTCCGACCGAGCCGGCTGTGATTCATGCGCTGTACACAGCGCTCAGGCTGCTGACTTATGGCCGCGCACAGTTCATAGTCAAAATTACAATTTGAGGGATAAAAAGATTAATTACTATTTGTGGCCGGCAATTTCGTGGGGCTGGGTGGAATGATGGCGCCCACATCCGTCTGTAGTCGGCCATTCACAGATTATTACAGCTCTGCAAGAATACGTGATCCTCCTGCCTGGTTGGTGCTCAGGCAATACGCTAGACAGAAAAGGACCACAGGGATAAATCTGAAGCTAGCAATAGCCCGACATATGTCATAATTGCCAGGTCCTCATAAATCCCCAGCCGGTGTGGAAGGCCCCACGTGAGGTAGACAGTGATCGTGACCGCAGTGATGGCTGTATATGGCCCAGAGACTGGCAACTTCCTGACTGCACGCCCATTTCTGCAATATATTGAGTGCCCTTTGACTTTCTCCCAGTCTAATTATAGATTAAAAATAATCCTCGCTTTTCTGTGCAAAAGAAAAAGGGAAAGCCTGTTCCTCAGGACGGAACTGGGGTTCGGGGGGCCTTGCCTTCCAGAGTGTCAGAAAAGGAGACTCACACGTTTATTTGTAAGCGTGCAGTAAACGGGTAATGGATGACATAAAAGTAATTAACCTGACCTGCATTTCTGTGTCCCGTTCCAGCCCTTAATGAACCAACCATAGATTACGGCTTTCAGAGGTTGCAGAAAGTGATCCCGAGACATCCGGGTGATCCCGAAAGGTTACCCAAGGTTAGTAAAAGGGCAAGTGGCGGCTGGTTCCGGTTTGGGGTAGTGGGTGCTTTGGGAAGGGGGGCTTCCAGACGCCCCAAACCCTCGCCCGCGGCCCGGCCGACAGGTGTGGGAGCTGCCCTGGCTGGGAGCGGAGGTGGGCGGAGGGGGGCCAGAGGGGCCGCACCATCTCCATTTGTGTTTCGTCTCCGTGGGCCCCTATTTTTAAAGGAGGAAAAGAAAGGCTTCTCGGATGGCACATATTTTGGATTCTGCAAGGGGGACATAAACTTCCTCGTAATGAAATAGTTCAATTAAACATTTTCCACTCCAGTAGCCTGGGCTGATTTCAATCTCGGCAGCCCCAGCCTGATCTGTGATCACTTGACTCTTGTTTTCCTTTCATTTTCTAAAGCTCGATTCAGTTTAATCTTTTGTTTACAAAGCTTTTGTTATAAGTCCCTGACTTAGCAGGCTAACAAATGAAGTCCACATATTAATATCTAGGGGGACTTTTCATTTAAATTCAACAAAGACAAACGTTGGCCTGTTGTTTATGCACACGCCACATATCACAGGAATTTCATTTTGATGTATAACATTAAAGATAAGTCAAGCTTATAATTTTCCCTCTCCTTTGATATAATTTTGTCTCTTTCTCTCTTTAGAAGCCATCTCTGGTTTTCAAGGCAGAGTTGAAAACGCAAAATGAAAAATGAAGTCATAACATTATGACTGATTATTTTATATTCCACCCCTGCGTTCTCCCAGGTCTTGACCACCTCTGAGTTTTATTAACACAA
>NC_030833.1:2877500-3032500 GCF_001704415.2 Capra hircus
GGTGCCCGCCGGTGCCCGGCGGGGTCGGGGGCAGCGCCCCGGGCTCGGCAGCTCCGCTCAGAGAGGCCCCTGGCAGGGGCTGCTCAGACAAGCCAGAAACCGAGGCAGCAGCTACTGCCACACAGCTTGCCGGGCTTTGCTAGACATCTCCTGGAGTCGATCCTTAAGTGGCTGTGCTTCCCCGGGAGGGCTGGGAGGAGCCGTAGGACGGCTGTGGCGCAGGGAGCCGGGGGCCCCGCCTGGATGCGCCGCACGGTGCGGGGATTGGTTCCTGAGCTTGGAAGGAGTTTGTGGGGCAGAGTGCCCACTCCCCCCCTGCACCGTGTCTGTCTGCGGCCCCTCTCAACTCTGCGCAGGCTGTCGTGTCAGAACAGACCTCCTGACCAGCTGCCTGGCCCCCATTCACCCGCATCCTGGAGGGGCGTGACAGGTCCCTCCTGCCTGAGCGGGGGCGAGGCTTGGGCTCCCCGCCCCTCGTCCCACCCTCCATGCCAACAGAAATAGCAACCGTAGCCACAGAGACCCCAAAACGGCCTTTCCTGGGGAGTTACGGCCGCCCATAAGCTCTCTTTGTCAGCTGTGGCACTTGAAGGGCCTGCAGAGGCTGGAAGTTCAGCTAGTGTGGGGTGGGCAGCTCAAGGCTGGAAGTTCCCCCAGTGCTGGGGTGGGGTGCAGCCCAGGAATCTCGCTGTGGCTAATCGCTTCTACAGAGAGACGTGAAAGCAACCGAAGGTTAGATCGAAGCGTGTGTGCGTGCAGGCCGGCTGCTGAGGCCGCTGGAGACGGGCCGGGGCCAGGATGCTCAGGCAGGGCTTGACGTGGCAAAGGTCGTCAGAGCTGGCGAGAGGCGCTGGGGCTGGAGGAACGCGAACGGTCGTTTTGTAGTGGTTGATAGGCGATGGAGGTTTGCGGGGAATGCCCCCTCCCCAGTGTCTCTCCCTGATAATAACGTTGTTTTTGGCCGGGGTGGGGGTCCAACAGTCGGCTACAGTCGCAACACGAGCAGCGTGTCCCCGCGAGGATACGCGCCGAGCAGTACTCCCCAGCAGTCCAATTACAGCACAGTCAGCACTAGCATGAATGGATACGGAAGTGGCGCCATGGCCAACCTAGGGGTCCCGGGCTCGCCTGGATTCCTTAATGGCTCCTCCGCTAACTCTCCCTACGGCAGTAAGTGTCTGTTTTTGTCACACGTCATCACACAGATTCATATGCGCTGCAGTCACGTGTGTGCGTTGCTTGGATGTTCTGTGGTGTGAGCTGCTGGAACACAAGGAAGGGTGGCTCTGGAGGCTGGGCATCCGCGTGGCCGCCGGAAGTGGGCCGGAAGCGGGCCCCGCGGGGTCACACGGCGAAACCCAAACTGAATCGGCACCAAACCGGGGCTGCCCAATTGGAACCCAAAGTCCACGCAAGCGTTAGATGATGCCTGTTGTCCCGAGAGTGGCCGAGCCAGAGACATCTCATGCTTGCTCTGTGGCCCGAGGCTCCAGGCCCGGCCCGGAGCCTCTGTCGTGTGGCCGCGGCCGCGTCGCGCGTCCTGACATGTTTGCTTTGTTACAGTAGTGCCGTCCAGCCCCACCATGGCAGCCTCTTCGGTCACCCTCCCTTCAAACTGTAGCAGTACACACGGCATTTTCTCATTCTCACCTGCCAATGTCATCTCTGCAGTGAAACAAAAGAGCGCCTTCGCGCCCGTGGTCCGGCCCCAAGCCTCCCCTCCTCCTTCCTGCACCAGCGCCAACGGGAACGGACTGCAAGGTGAGGGCGTGCGCCGGCCCCACGCTGCGGCCTGGGCGGCCCCCCGGGGCCCTGCGGTCTCTCCCTGGGGGCGGGAGCTCTGGCCTGCCCCCCGGCCCGCCTGGGGCCCCTGGCAGGGCAGCCCTGGCCACTGCATGCTCTCCTTTGTCCCCACCAGGCGACACAGCCCCCCACCCCCCACTGGGTGTGCCTAGGAATGACCCCCACTTGATCAGCCCCCGCAAGCAGAGGCTTCCTGTCGGTTGGTAAAACCCATTTCCCCATCCTTCCGAGACGACGTCCGTGTCCTTGTGGTAGAAGCAGCCCATGCCCGCAGGGAGTGGAGAACCACAGGGAAAGCAAACAGGCCGCCATGGTGGCCGTAGGGCCCACGTTCTGCCCTGCTGAGCCGGCAGCCCCCCTTGCCCGCGGGACAGCCTTAGGCCTGGGTGGCGGGCCGTGGTGCTGCCTGCAGCCCCTGCCTGACCTGGGCCTGCCCGTGGGGTCCCGAGCCTTGATTCTCAGCCCGGTCTAACGGACCGCAGGGCCCCCGGGCCGTGCTGTTCTTGGAGACCTGGGACTGTGCCTGAGCCAGCTCTGGACAGGAGTTGGTCTCTCGGGCGACTGCTCTCAAAGACTCCAGAGGGAGCAGGGCCCGCCAAAGGGCCGCAGGAGGCCCCGCCTGGCACGGCTGCCTGCAGACGGGGCCATGCAGTGCCTGCCCAGTGCCGGGGCCCTCTGGGTAGTGGCAGGCGGGGCCGTGTGCAGGCCCCCAGGCCTCGTGAGCTTGCACGCGGCTCCTGGTGAGTGACTGAGGCCCACAGGCCCCGAGATTGAGTGGCCGCCACCTGGCCTCTTTCAGACACCTCCTTTGGTATATGCTCCTCCCGGTGAAAACCAAATCCAGTTACTCCTTTAAAAAAAACTGAACCCATTCAACCAGTATTTACTGAGCGCCTACTATGTGCCAGGCTCTCTGCTGGGTGCTGAGGACGCTACCGTGGAGAAGACAAACTGGCCCTTTTGTGAAGTCGGTGGCATATTTCACTTTGATGAACTAATGCTCAAAAAAGGAACTGGAAAGGTATCCGTGATTTGAAATAATTGTCTGCACCACACCTGTTAGCGTGAGAGGGTCGCCCAGCCCCGAAGGGCCACCGACTGGCCTGTGAGCCGGCCGCGGTCCCCAGAGCACAGGGGCGAAGGGGCAGGTGGCCGGGTGCGTGGCCTTCCCCGCCGTCCACGTGGCACCAGGGCCCACCGAGCGGTGGCACCGCATAAGCTGTGTGTACACACACAGGCCTTCCAAACCATGAAGTTGTAACGGTGAGTCGGAGATAAATTAATATTGTTGAAATTAATGAACTGAGAAATTGAAGCTCCTATCAGTACATGGACCAAATGTATTAATATGTGATACATAAATTAATGAGAACAATCACTCTTGACAAAAATTAACACTAAAGGTAAAAGGCTTTAAAGTACCTTTGCACCAGGAGTTCACTGGGAAGCATCCTTGCACTTGGCATCTCAGCACAAGTTCTCTCTCTATTCCAAGAAGAGAAAGGACACGCTCCCTACACGTGGAGCCGTGACTTCTGTCTTTTCAGGGCCCTTGGGCCCGCGATTGCAAACCAGGTGGGCTGTGGTGGCTTTGATCTTGGCCAGCCCGCGACTCACCATTACGATACGGAGCGGTCAGCAGCAGGTCCAGGGCAGGGGCTGAGAGCAGAGGGGAGCCCGAGGCATGCCCAGTCCACGTAGGGAGTGAGAGTGGGGCCCAGCTGCCCCCCGGCCCAAGATCCAGCCACGGCTGGCATCACAGGAGTGGCCGGGTTGGTGCGCCTCTGTCGACAGAGGTGGCCTCGGGGGGCCCGGGCCTCTGTCTGCCAGAAGCCAGTCACCGAGGTGTGTGGGCGGCAGCCCCTTCGCACGCAGAAGGCCAGAAGCCTTTCCCTTTGCCACGTGAGGTCTTTGAGGAGAGGAGCCTGGGGGGGGTCTGTCCCCACGTGCACCCCCACCCCATGAAGTAGGTGCCCTTAACCGAGCCCACGGCTGGTTAGTGGAGGGCTGTGCAAAGCCACTGTCCCGTTGACAGAAGCCCAGGGAGGCCCCCCGCGCCTGGTGAGGGGTGCCCCTGACCTGCCCCCTCTCTCTTGCAGCTATGTCTGGGCTGGTAGTCCCGCCCATGTGAGGGGCGCTGTTACCTGCCGCCAAGCAGTGTCCAAGGATGGACTTCAGGGGACACGTCAGGACACACGAGGTGCTGACGGGACGGTGTCTTCAGTGCGTCAGCAGCGGCCGAAATGCTACAAGAGACTTTGTTTAAAGATTTTATTTAAACTATTAAGAATCAACAAGCAAACAACCTACTCCTTCATGAACAATTCCATTTTCCTAACTGAACTTTTCTCATATTTTCACATTTCTCAGTCCTGAAGAATAAGGAAAACAAAGCGACGCCTATTTTGTATAAAGTTTCCGACTCCGTCTTGGCTGTGTCTAGTACTTGCTATGTGTTGGGAGAAACTTTGTGAATGCACCATTTTGATGATCATAAAACACTGAGGAAAAACGCCTCCAGACATTTTTCTGTACTCATACTTAGATTCACAATGGTTGTGTATCTCTATAATGTGAAATATTTTTTTGTGGTGACAAAAGGGGGCCAAGGAGGTCTGAGCCATCAAACTGGAAGAAAGGAGAATATATGGTTAGGAGAACTGGGGTGGCAGGGTGGGGGGAGGGAGGGTTTATCATTGCTTAACTTCATCTTAATGAAATGAAACTTTGTAACTTATTGTAGTTAGAAATTGTAACTTTGATATTGAATTCTCTTGCCTTCAACAAGCACACTGACAGAGGGAAAAAAAAAATGCTACTGTCTGTTGGTTAAAATATTCCCCACTGCTAGAGCTTCCTGTTGAGCAAGTGTGGTCTGCGACATTTTTTTCACCTTTTGCTAGCACCGTATACTATTGCATTCTTAGGCTACTGTGAGATCCATGTTTCTTGTACCAGAAGTTGTCCTTTTGACTTCTAGATCCTTCTTCCCTGATGTGTTTTGTATGTGGTTATAAAATTGTAGACTTTTGTGATTTTGCCAAAGTTGTAGCTAAATATTTATACACTTGTCTTGAATTTTTTTCAGATCCACTTAAATATTTAGAGAGAAAAAAAAAAAAGTTTTATTCCTTATGAGTCTTATAAGGAATAAAATGGTCTCCATCCAACACTTACTTTTCCATGGACACTTGCTGTTGCTAAGGGACTTTATTTTGTAACATATCAATTATAAATATTGTATTTATCTTCGAGATTTTGTACATTGCTTTTCCTGCCGTTCTCGGTTCTGTTTCCTTGTCTGTGTTGGTTTTCAGTCATGGCCTGGTGTGTGATGCTGGAAGAGCATTCAGCCAAGAACTGTCTGTCTGATCCGTTCTGTTCAATGAACCAGCGTCCTTGCATTTCATTTGTACTTCCAGAATTTGCTATTGTTTAGACTTTCCGTCCTTTTTTTTTTTAATTTTGAGGAAAAGTCAAATTCATTGTTTATTTTTATATTATTTTTTAAGTTATCTGAACAAATACTTTTGAAGAAAAAAAAAAGTTTGTTGTATAGTCAAACAGAAACGGTGCCACCCGGCTGCGACGAGTCCCGGCAGAGCCCGTGCATGTGGGACGGCCACGGAGAGGTGACACCGTCTGGGGTGACGTCCTTCTTTCCTCATTGTTTTTTTTGCAGAATGTAAAAAGTCATTTTAGCTGCCACCCATGACTTTGCCACATAGCTGAACCGTGTTTACTGGAAAAATTCAGAGGCCTAAAGTTTAAAATAAAATTTACTTCTGATGTTTTAATTAAAATGTTTGCCACATTAACTTCTCCGATGCCTTAAAAGTGGACTTCTTTAAAGAACCTTTGTGCTATCTTCTCACAGGCTTACACCACGATTGTTGATCAAGATTTCATTTGGAGATTTGCAGTGACACACACACACACACAATCGTGCACACACACTCAAGCACAAGCCCCACGAGCCCGTCACTGCTCTCTGCATCTGGGTCTGCTGTATCCTGCGTCCTCCTGAGCCCACCCCAGACTCAGAGGCCCCAGGGGACCCACAACCACCCTTTGTCCAGAATTCCCTTTTAACAATACCTTTCCTGTGGTCAGACCCCAGCAGCCACTGTCTGTACTTTCTGAGCTGGAATGACCTCCTTCCGACACTCTCCCTGTTAGTGCCAAACCCGCGGTGAGACCAGGAGGGGCGTTTTCTTTTCCCTTTTCGGACACAGCACAGCCAACACTTTGCAGCAGAAGTCAAATCTAAAACAAAAAGGAGGGACTTCTTAAATTTCTCTTGAGAAAGACCAAAACCATTCCAGACTTGAAAGTGTTCATTTGTGGGACTAAATGGAGGAATTGGAATATCCTGGAGGCTAGCGGTCACACTCTGGCCCCGTGACCGGCCTGAGGAGTCACTTTGGAACTCACCTGCCTCCATTTTATTTTGTATATGTAAGGGTTTGACCTAAAAATGAGCTCATGTGTACACATTGGGGACATTTGTGAGTTTGCTCACCCCGTACCTGGTTTGGGTCTTAGAGTACCTAGTTGCCCTCACGGCGTCATCGTCTCAAAACCGAGCGCTCCACTAAATGGTAGATTTTACTGTTGAAGACCCTACAATAAGATTGTTTTATCTGTACTTTTTTTTCAGATGTTTAACTGTATAAAATGTTCATTTTACATGATATTTAATTAAAGTATTTCTTGTCTGTGAATTTCACTTTGGGTAACTCGATCTGTTTTGATTGTTAGAACGGCTGGCTCAACAGGCAGCGCTGACATTGGGTTGGGGGTCGTTTGCGTACCCTGGATTCCAGAGCGCTCTCGGCCAAGATAAGAACAGTTCGTACAGGAGCCTTCTCCAAGGCTATCTGCCCTCAGATGCTCATCTGAGCTGCACAGAGAGGTTCCTGCTGGGGTGCAGATGGCGCTGGTCCCGGGGCCGGCAGTCTGCAGGCCACATGCCCCCTGGAACATCTGAGTGTGGCTGGGTGGGACCCAGGGCCATGGTGGCCCATAGACAGCCTCGAGGCTCGTGGGGGCTCGGTCACCCCTGCCCCCGGCCCAAGCCCTCTGATCTCAGCCCCTGCTCCTGAATTGGAGGCCTGGCAGTGGAGAGCCAGGGCTCTGGCCACTCGGGACATGAGCTCCTCTGTCCCTGTCATCAGGCCGGGACAAGGTCCAGCTCGAGGCGCTGTGGGCAGACACCAGGGCACCCTGAGCCCTGACCGAGGGGACTGGCATCAAGGCCAGGCTCACGTCAAGGTGTGGAGACCCCGTGTACTGCCCTGCCGCCAGGCCGCACGCCGGGGCAGCCAAAGGCGCGGGCAGTGACGAGACGTGCGGCAGCACCGGGGTTCTGATTTTCGCAGCCCCGTTTGGCTCCTGTGCGTCTTGGGTGCCCCGGCTCCATCTCATTCTGCATTCTTCATTTTCTCCTCAATGAAAGGCTGGCTTTGCATGTTTGGGCTTGCAGCTCTCCAACACATACACGTAAGTGTGATCCAAATTAGTACTCACAAATGTCATCTTAATTACTTGTTCTGCCAAGCAAAACAGGGAACAATTATTCAAAACATAAAGAAACTTGTGAATACCTTTTTTTTTTTTTTACCTGTCAATGACAATCAGGTTCCTTTGACTGTGTTCTTGTTTCAGCCTTAAAGAGACAGCAAGGCACAGGCTGCAGGCAGCCCCTCTGCCGTGTGCTGGGGACGACATCACCCCCTGGCTCTGAGCTGGTGCCAGGGATGCCTGCTCAGGGGTGGGCTAGGGGCCGCCTCCCGGAGCTGCCTGCTGGGGTCTGGCGACCTGGGGGAGGGAAATTACTTCATGTTTGTGTTCTGAATCCGAACTGAGAGCTGCATTCTCTCCAAATGTGTGCCAATTATTGTCAGGCCGCCTTCCAGGGTCTTCCAAGCTTTTAAAGATTATTCAAAGCACTTGAAATGGGCTTCAATCTAATGCCTCATTTCATTGCATTAAACAGCCTAGTTAATAAAGAATCGATATATTCAAAGGGCAAGGTTATCTTTTGTCTATAAGGGGTGGTGTCATTCTGAACCTTTTATAGTTCAGATGCTGAAAAAGACCTCATGAAATCCATACTCATCAAGTGGGTCAACAGGAGCAATAAAGAGGGCCCTGAAAGGAAGGAACGCCCGCCCTCCTCTAAAACAACTCGGGCCTTATCTCCCCGCTCGGCACCCGAGCAGTCCTCAGAAAATGTCAATTTCTCATCAAGACAAGAGGCTTCGATGATCACTTTTTCCAGAGAATACACACAATTAAGAGGATGCTGGGGTGGGGGGTGTGGGGGATGCGGGCGGCCGCGGCGGCAGTCTGTGGCTCCTTCTGTCCCCACGAGCCGCGCGCTCCCGCCCGGCAGATAATAAGAGCTGTTGATAACTCGAGTGTCAATATGCCCAAGAGCGGGTTTTGAATGTGAGTCCTTGTGCTCCGGGCCCGCCCGGCCGATCCCAGGCCCTGATAACCGCGCAGCTGCCAACGGACACCGGCGGGGGGGGGGCCGCCAGGCCTGGCCCTCACAATTAATGCGATGAGCAAATCACACAAAGGGCCGGCCGCTTTAGGTGCACTGAGACAATCCCCGCTTTACCCTTCAAGGGTTCCTTTTATGTTGGAATAAGGTTGCTTTTAATGAAATTTAAACTCATCAGAGGAAATCAAAAACCTCCAATCAGATTACAAATTGATTTTTTGGTCATTTACCATTCCCAGTGCAGGGCTGTGCGTTTCACAGGGAGTGGCCGCTGACGCGGGGCTGGGGAGCCGCAGGCACACGCGGTAGGCCCCGGGCCTGGGGACGAGCGCTAGCGGCTCCTGACCCGGGTGGACTGGGGCCCAGTCTCCCCACCGCCTGGGTTTGGCCAAGGTGGACCCCCGCCAGCTCAGTGGAGGCTCAACCCTGGGACGCCCATGGTCCTGGGCGGAAGCCACAGTGGTTTCCAGGCTCATTCTGAACTTGCCATGGTTCCCGTGCTGAGAAAGACCTAACGGAACCTGCACGCACGGTGCTCAGGCAGTCGTGGTCCTTTGACGGCAGCCAACAGGGCCGCGTTCTCCTGGGGCCACAGGGAGTGCGGGCCCGTCCCCGTCTGGCCCTGTGTCTGCTCCGGACCAGCCTGTGAGGAGCCCCCTGTGGCCTGTGGGCCCTGCACCCAAGAGCTTTCCTTACACTGGAGGGTGGAGAGCAGACATGCCAGGCCTTCTAGCCTGGCCCAGGCCGCTCACTCCCA
The DNA here is from genome assembly GCF_001704415.2 of Capra hircus. NCBI lineage: Eukaryota > Metazoa > Chordata > Mammalia > Artiodactyla > Bovidae > Capra > Capra hircus. The sequence goes on from NC_030833.1 coordinate 2,886,572, forward strand.
GGGAAAGCCCGCCTGGGGGTGCGGGGCGTTCAGCCAGGGAGCCGTCCACAGCTGCTGCCACGGCCTCCCAGGGGAGCTCCTGTGGCCCTGGAAGGACTCTGGGTTTTTCGAGGGGGAGGCAAGGCTGCGCTTCCCTCCCTCCCCACTGCTGGCATCAAGGGTACCTGGCTGAGGCTGCAGGATGCCCCTGGGCATCGGGGACTTTGTGTGGGCCCTGGAAGGATGGGGCCGGGTAGGCACTACTTCAGGAGGGACATGAACATCATGTTTGACTCAAGTTCCTCAGAAACCACCTCTTCTAACCCCAGGGGAGCGCTGTGCCTCACCCACACGTGCGCCGGAGGGTCGGGGGACGCCTGGCCCTGATCCCGCTGGCGACCGGGGCTCTTCACTGGGTCTCGTTCTGCTCTCTCGGGTGACAACACTGCGGTCCAGAGAGGGCAGGTGACCAGCCCAAGGTCACCAGGCTGGAAGGACCAAGGCCAAGTGCTGAACAGTCTCTGGTCTCCAAACCCTCCCCCCGACCTCTTTCTGCTAATTTAGGCTGTAGAGACCTTCAGGATTAACAAGAGCGCATGGTCCTCCGGATTGAGTGAGAACCACCACACTTCTCTTCTGGCGCATCAGGAGGACGTGCACCTCGGGGGCCTGGCTCAGCCCGTCACCTGGACAGGCTGTCACACGGAAACCGGCCCGTTCAGCCGGGGCCCAGGGCACGACCAGTGTCACTGGCTCCTGACTCAAAACTGGGGCCTTCAACACCCAGGAGGCCGCCAGAGCAGGGCTCCCAAGCACACCATCCCCGCCCTTCTCGGGCCCACGTGTGGACGCACACGGCTGGAGACACGGGACGCCCGGGCACCCCAGGCCCCTCACCCCCGCCCACCGCTGTGTTCACAGTGGCCGTGGACCCCCACCCATGCACCTGATGGTGGGGCGTCGCTCTCGCGCCTGCTTCCAAGGACCGCGCTCATCACCGCCTCCTTCCACAACCAGCAGGCTGACATGCGGCTGCAGCTACCAGGGGAGCGAGAAAGGGTCCCGCAACAAAGGATTCATATTCTCAATATACAATGAGCTTTTTTAAATCAGTAAGACTAGATGGACATTCTGGAGAAAAAAGGGCAAATTCACAGCTCACAAGGGAGCAAGTGATTAGTAAGTTTGGAAAATATATTCAACCTCACTTACAAATGCATAGCACATTAAAACAGTGAAATCAACTTTTTTTCACCTATTAAATTAGAAAAGATTTCTTGTAAAAGCTAATACTCAGTCCCGTCGATGGAGAAACAGGTATTCTTGGAGTTGTGGAAAGGAAAGTAAACAAGTACAGCCCTTCTAGAAACAAACTTGACATTGTATCAGGAGATCTGACAATGTTCATATCTTTTGACCCACTAACTCCACGTCTAGGAATCAATCCTAAGGAAATTAGCAGAGATAAGACAAGATAGTAAGTGCAAGACTGCTCACTGCTGTATTTATTAAAAAAAAAAAACTGGAAAGAACCCAAAAATCTAAAAATAGAAATTCTTAGTTGAATTATGGTGTGGCTATATAATGTAATACTGCATATTCTATTAAGCTATTAAAATCATGTTGTTGAAGTATATTTAATGAAATGGTAAATCACTTCAGTTCAGTCGCTCAGTCATGTCTGACTCTTTGCGACCCCATGAATCGCAGCACGCCAGGCCTCCTTGTTCACCACCATCTCCCGGAGTTCACCCAGACTCACGTCCATCAAGTCCGTGATGCCATCCAGCCATCTCATCCTCAGTCGTCCCCTTCTCCTCCTGCCCCCAATCCCTCCCAGCATCAGAGTCTTTTCCAATGAGTCAACTCTTCGCATGAGGTGGCCAAAGTACTGGAGCTTCAGCTTTAGCATCATTCCTTCCAAAGAAATCCCAGGGTTGATCTCCTTCAGCATGGACTGGTTGGATTTCCTTGCAGTCCAAGGGACTCTCAAGAGTCTTCTCCAACACCACAGTTCAAAAGCATCAATTCTTTGGCACTCAGCCTTCTTCACAGTTCAACTCTCACATCCATACATGACCACAGGAAAAACCATAGCCTTGACTAGACGGACCTTAGTCGGCAAAGTAATGTCTCTGCTTTTGAATATACTATCTAGGTTGGTCATAACTTTTCTTCCAAGGAGTAAGCATCTTTTAATTTCATGGCTGCAATCACCATCTGCAGTGATTTTGGAGCCCCCCAAAATAAAGTCTGATACTGTTTCCACTGTTTCCCCATCTATTTCCCATGAAGTGATGGGACCGGATGCCATGATCTTCATTTTCTGAATGTTGAGCCTCAAGCCAACTTTTTCACTCTCTTCTTTCACTTTCATCAAGAGGCTTTTTAGTTCCTCTTCACTGTCTGCCATAAGGGTGGTATCATCTGCATATCTGAGGTTATTGATATTTCTCCCAGCAATCTTGATTCCAACTTGTGTTTCTTCCAGTCCAGCGTTTCTCATGATGTACTCTGCATATAAGTTAAATAAGCAGGGTGACAATATACAGCCTTGATGTACTCCTTTTCCTATTTGGAACCAGTCTGTTGTTCCATGTCCAATTCTAACTGTTGCTTCCTGACCTGCATACAGATTTCTCAAGAGGCAGGTTAGGTGGTCTGGTCCCATCTCTTTCAGAATTTTCCAGTTTATTGGAATTTTCCACAGTTTATCGTGATCCACACAGTCAAAGGTTTTGGCATAGTCAATAAAGCAGAAATAGATGTTTTTCTGGAACTCTCTTGCTTTTTCTATGATCCAGTGGATGTTGGCAATTTGATCTCTGGTTCCTCTGCCTTTTCTAAAACCAGCTTGAACATCTGGAATTTCATGGTTCACGTATTGCTGAAGCCTGGCTTGGAGAATTTTGAGCATTACTTTACTAGCATGTGAGATGAGTACAATTGTGCAGTAGTTTGAGCATCCTTTGGCATTGCCTTTCTTTGGGATTGGAATGAACACTGACCTTTTCCAGTCCTGTGGCCACTGCTGAGTTTTCCAAATTTGCTGGCATATTGAGTGCAGCACTTTCACAGCATCATCTTTCAGGATTTGAAACAGCTCAACTGGAATTCCATCACCTCCACTAGCTTTGTTTGTAGTGATGCTTTCTAAGGCCCACTTGACTTCACTTTCCAAGATGTCTGGCTCTAGATTAGTGATCACATCATCATGATTATCTGGGTTGTGAAGATCTTATTTGTACAGTTCTTCTGTGTATTCTTGCCACCTCTTAATATCTTCTGCTTCTGTTAGGTCCATACCATTTCTGTCCTTTATTGAGCCCATCTTTGCATGAAATGTTCCCTTGGTATTTCTAATTTTCTTGAAGAGATCTCTAGTCTTTCCCATTCTGTTGTTTTCCTCTATTTCTTTGCGGTGATCGCTGAGGAAGGCTTTCTTATCTCTTCTTGCTATTCTTTGGAACTGTGCATTCAGATGCTTATATCTTTCCTTTTCTCCTTTGCTTTTTGCTTCTCTTCTTTTCACAGATATTTGTAAGGCCTCCCCAGACAGCCATTTTGCTTTTTTGCATTTCTTTTCCATGGGGATTATCTTGATCCCTTTCTCCTGTACAGTGTCATGAACCTCATTCCATAGTTCATCAGGCATTCTATCTATCAGATCTAGGCCCTTAAATCTATTTCTCACTTCCACTGTATAATCATAAGGGATTTGATTTAGGTCATTCCTGAATGGTCTAGCGGTTTTCCCTACTTTCTTCAATTTCAGTCTGAATTTGGCAATAAGGAGTTCATGACCTGAGCCACAGTCAGCTCCCGGTCTTGTTTTTGTTGACTGTATAGAGCTTCTCCCTCTTTGGCTGCAGAGAATATAATCAATCTGATTTCGGTGTTGACCATCTGGTGATGTCCATGTGTAGAGTCTTCTCTTGTGTTGTTGGAAGAGGGTGTTTGCTATGACCAGTGCATTTTCTTGGCAAAACTCTAGTAGTCTTTGCCTTGCTTCATTCCGCATTCCAAGGCCAAATTTGCCTGTTACTCCAGGTGTTTCTTGACTTCCTACTTTTGCATTCCAGTCCCCTATAATGAAAAGGCCATCTCTTTTGGGTGTTAGTTCTAAAAGGTCTTGTAGGTCTTCATAAAACCATTCAACTTCAGCTTCTTCAGCATTACTGGTTGAGGCATAGACTTGGATAAATGTTATATTGAATGGTTTGCCTTGGAGACGAACAGAGATCATTCTGTTGTTTTTCAGATTGCATCCAAGTACTGCATTTCAGACTCTTTTGTTGACCATGATGGCTACTCCGTTTCTGAGGGATTCCTGCCCGCAGTAGTAGATATAATGGTCATCTGAGTTAAATTCACCCATTCCAGTCCATTTTAGTTCGCTGATTCCTAGAATGTCAACGTTCACCCTTGCCATCTCTTGTTTGACCACTTCCAATTTGCCTTGATTCATGGACCTGACATTCCAGGTTCCTATGCAATATTGCTCTTTACAGCATCGGATCTTGCTTCTATCACCAGTCACATCCACAACTGGTTATTATTTTTGCTTTGGCTCCATCCCTTCATTCTTTCTGGAGTTATTTCTCCACTGATTTCCAGTAGCATACTGGGCACCTAATGACCCGGGGAGTTCTTCTTTTGGTATCCTATCATTTTGCCTTTCCTTACTGTTCATGGGGTTCTCAAGGCAAGAATACTGAAGTGGTTTGCCATCCCCCTTCTCCAGTGGACCACGCTCTGTCAGACCTCTCCACCATGACCTGCCCGTCTTGGGTTACCCTGCAGGCATGGCTTGGTTTTATTGAGTTAGACAAGGCTGTGGTCCTAGTGTGATTAGATTGACTAGTTTTCTGTGAGTATGGTTTCAGGGTGTCTGCCCTCTGATGCCCTCTTGCAACACCTACATCTTACTGGGTTTCTCTTACCTTGGGCGTGGGGTATCTCTTAATGACTGCTCCAGCAAAGCACAGCCGCTGCTCCTTACCTTGGACGAGGGGTATCTCCTTACCACCACTGTTCCTGACCTTCAACGTGGGATAGCTCCTCTAGGCCCTCCTGTGCCTGCGCAGCCACTGCTCCTCGGGATGCTCCTCCCGGCCGCCGGCCCTGGCCTCGGGCGAGAGGTGTCTCCTCTCAACTGCCGCCCTTGGCCTCGGGCTCAGGGTGACTCCTCAAGGTCACCACCCCTGACCTCTGACGCAGGATAGCTCCTCCCGGCCTCCCCTGACCTCGGACACAGGGTAGCTCCTCTCGGCAGTTCCTGCGCCGTCACAGCCTGGCACTCAGCCACTGCCCCTGACCTCTGACCTGGGGTAGCTCCTCTCGCGGCCGCCTGCGCTTAGTGCGCCAGCTCTCGCGGCCGCCTGCGCTTAGTGCGCCGGCTCTCTCAGCTCCCTGTGTTCAAATTTGTTAATTTCTATGTAGCGAGAAGGAAAAATATATATGTAGAAAAAATATTAGAATTATAGCATTAGCAGGCATATTTGGGAGGTGAACGTGTACATGTGACATGCATGCTTTCCCAGTTTTCTGCCAGACATGCAGGGTCCCATAGGAAATGTGTGCTGCCCAGGGTCCTGGGGAGGCAGGGGCCCCAGTCTGGAGCCCAGCGGTCGTCCTGGACACTGAGGCCAGAGGAGCGGGGGTGCTGGAGCTGCAAGGCCACATGGACGCAGAGCAGGGTAACATGGAGGCAGGGACCAGAGACCAGGAAGCAGGCCCCCCCCCCCCCCCCGCCGGGAGCACAGGATGGGGGTGGGGCACAGGGGCGGAGCCTGTGGCTGCAGGTTCAAGGGCCCTGGGGCTGAGGGAGGCCCCACCAAGCCCAGCTGGACACCCTCCCTGGCTTTCCCAGCACCCTGCGGGGCCCAATACCAACTTCCTTTTGACTGGAACTTCCTCGGAGGAACTTCTGTTGTTTGCATCCAAAGAATTACTGACCAAATTAGGGAAAAACATTACTTTCAAATTAGTATTATAAAACATCCAAAGGAACTTTCAAAGTATTTACTTTGAGAAATGATTTAGTAAGACTGATGAACACCAGGTCAATTCACAATCATGTTTCTATAACAATGATAAGTAGCTAATGGCATTTTAAAATGCAGTTTACAATTTTGTGGAAGTATCAAAAGCTAAAAAGAAGGTCAAAGTAATGAAGATGTCTGCATAGGGAACCATAAGATCACTGACAGAAATTTTTGAAAACATTAATGAATGAAAATCCCATATTCATGGATTGGAAAGCTACATACTGAAAAGATACCAATTCTCCCTAAAATTATCTAGAAAGAAAGAAAGAAAATGAAGTCGTTCAGTCATGTCCAACTCTTTGTGATCCCATGGACTGTAGCCCACCAGGCTCCTTTGTCCATCAAATTTCCCAGGCAAGAGTACTGGAGTGGGTTGCCATTTCCTTCTTCAGGGATAAGGAAAATTATCTAGAGATTTGGTGAAATCTCAGTCCCCCCTCCAAATACCATCACATTGGGGGTTAGGGCTTCATCAAATGAATTCTGGGGGACAAACGTTTAGTCCATAACACTATGCAAATAATTTCTTATGCGGTCCTAGTAACTGAAGTGTTACAACAAGACTAGGCAGATAATCTAATGGAATATAGACGTTAGAAGCCGCCCACACGTGTGGTTGCCTGGTCTGTGGCAAAGGTGAGGCTGCAGCGCAGCTGGGGGGCTGGGCTTTGCCAAGAGCTGTGCTGAGTGCACGGACACGCGCCTGGCAAACAAAGTGACCCCAAGAAATGATGAACCCCAGCAGCAAGAGAGAGAGGAATAGTTTCAGGGATGGTCGGAAGAGGCAGCGTTAATGCCAAGAGAACACCCTGGACCTCCGCATGGAAGCGGCAGTAAGATGGAGTGATGAGAAGCCATCTGCCTATGTGGGTGGTAAGAGTGGGTCCTGCAGGAGGGCATTTAAAAGTTAAAACAAAACTGACTCGCAGCCCCCTCCCACTGACTCCTTGGGTTCCTTCTCCTTGGCTGTGTCAGTTCCACAGAAGGGCAGAGAACTTGTACTCTACAGGGAGTTGAGGGGGCAGGCACTCTGGAAAGCTCAGCTGTCCAGAGCACTCCAGATGCCTTAAAAAAGACATATTAAACATCTTTATCACTGAAAGAAAAAATAAAAACCAAATGGAAAGCATCCAATCCATGGATTGGGCAATACTGTTAACACAACAATCCCCCTGATTGACCTACAGATTCAACGCAGTCCCCATCGGAATACAGCTGGCTTCTTTGTAGAAACTGACAGCGGATCCTAAAGTTCACACGGTGCTGATTACACGGACGGAAAACAGCCAACCATCTTGCCAAAGGACAACATTGGGAGGATTCCCACTTTCCTGTTTCAGAACTTACCACAAAAAACCGAAATCAAGACAGTGCGGTGAGGGGGTTTCTCTGGTGGCTCGGTGATAAAGAGTTCACCTGCCCGTGTGGGGGGCATGCTTTGGTTCCTGGTCTGGGAAGACCCCACAAGCCTCGAGCAGCTAAGCCCGTGCACCACGGCTCCTGAGCCTGTGCCTCAGAGCCCAGGCACTGCGGCTACTGAAGCCCACACACCCTCGAGCCTGTGCTCCAGCACAAGAGGAGCTGCCGCGATGAGAAGCCTGCACACCGCAGAGGGTAGACCCCACTCATCGCGACGAGAGAAACGTCTGTGCAGCTACGAAGACCCAGCACAGCCAAAAACAAAGAAAAAGGCAGCATGGTGCTGGCACAGGACAGACGTATGGAGCGACGGAACACAGTCCAAAATGACCCTGCATGTCTACGGCCATCTGATTTTCAAATGGGTGCCAAGACCACTCAATGCAAAATGAATAGTCTTCAACAAACGGTCAACAGGAAAGCCACAAAGGGCAAGAACGAAAGTGGACTCCGACCTCACCCCACAGACAAACATTAAGCCAAAGCGGATCAAAGACCCAAATGTAAGAGCTGAAACTATAAAACTCTTAGAAGAAAACATATTTGACACTGGAGGTGACACTCTGGCAATTGTACAAGACACAACAGATGGGAGACCAAAAGCATGAGGCCCCAAAGGACACACAGACACACTGGACTTCACCTTAGATGGGAGACCAAAAGCATGAGGCCCCAAAGGACACACAGATACACTGGACTTCACCAAAACTAAAAGTGCCTGTTTCAAAAGACAGTATCAAGAAAGCAAAGAGACAACCAATGGGGGAAACTACTTGAAAATCATGTATCTGATCAGGGACTTGTATTCAGACTATACAAAGAACATTTTAGTCGCTCAGTCACGTCTGACTCTTTGCAACCCCATGGACTGCAGCACACCAGGCTTCCCTGTCCATCACCAACTCTTGGACCTTACTCAAACTAATGTCCATTGAGCCGGTGATGCCATCCAATCATCTCATCCTCTGTCGTCCCCTTCTCCTCCTGCCTTCAATTTTTCCCAGCATCAGGGTCTTTTCAAATGAGTCAGCTCTTCTCATCACACGGCCAAAGTAGTGGAGCTTTAGCTTCAGTATCAGTCCTTCCAATGAATATCAGGACTGATTTCCTTTAGAAAGAACTGGTTGGATCTCCTTGCAGTCCAAGGGACTCTCAAGAGCCTTCTCCAACACCACAGTTCAAAAGCATCAATTCTTCGGCACTCAGCTTTCCTTATGGTCCAACTCTCACATCCATACATGACCACTGGAAAAACCATAGCTTTGACTATATGGAACTTTGTCAGCAAAGTAATGTCTCTGCTTTTTAATATGCTGTCTAGGTTGGTCATAGTTTTTCTTCCAAGGAGCACACGTCTTTTAATTTCATGACTGCAGTCACCATCTGCAGTGATTTTGCCCCCTCCCCAAAGTCTGTCAGTGTTTCCATTGTTTCCCCATCTATTTGACATGAAGTGATGTGACCAGATGCCACGATCTAAGTTTTTTAAATGTTGAATTTTAAGTTAACTTTTTCTCTCTCCTCTTTCACTTTAATCAAAAGACTCTGTAGTTCCTATTCTTTGCTTTCTGCCATAAGGGTGGTATCATCTGTGTATCTGAGGTTATTGGTATTTCTCCCTGCAATCTTGGTTCCAGCTTGTGGCTTCATCCGGTTCAGCATTTCACATGATGTACTCTGCATATAAGTTAAATAAGCAGGGTGACAACATACAGCCTTGAAGTACTCCTTTCCCAATTTGGAACCAGTCCATTGTTCCGTGTCTGGTTCTAACTGTTATTTCTTGACCTGCATACAGATTTCTCAGGAGGCATGTAAGGTGGTCTGGTATACCCATCCCTTTAAGAATGTTCCAGTTTGTTGTGATCCGATCCACACAGTCAAAGGCTTTAGCATAGCTAATGATGCAGAAGTGGATGTTTTTCTGGAATTCTCTCACTTTTTCTATGATCCAACGGATGTTGGCAATTTGATTACAAACATTTACAAATAATTAGGGGCTTCCCAAGTAGCTCAAATGGTAAAGAATCTGCCTGTAATGCCAGAGACCTGCTTGAGTTTGATCCCTGGGTCAGGAAGATCCCCTGGAGAAGGGCATGACAACCCACACCAGTATTCTTGCCTTCAGAATCCCATGGACAGAGGAGCCTGGCGGGCTATTGTTAATGGGGTTGCAAAGTCATATAAAGACAAATCACTCAGTTTAAAAATAGGCAAATGATCTGAATAGAAACTTAAAATAGACTGTATTTAAAGACAATATACAGATGGCCAATAAACGCATGAAAAGTTGCTCAGTCCCACCAGTCATCAGGGGAATGCAAGTCAGACCCACAGTAAGCTTCCACTTCACACCCACTGGGACAGCTATAATGAAAACATCAGACAATAACAAGTGTTGATGAGAATGGAGAGAAACGAGAACCCTTACCTACTGTTGGTGGGGATATAAGATGGTGCAGCCACTTTAAACAGTCCAGAGGTTTCTGAAATGGTTAAAAATAGAGTCACCAGTGTTTCCACTCCTAGGGACACACCCAAGAGAAATGAAAAGACATGCAAAAAGTTTCACATGAACATTTCTAGCAGCATTATTCATAAGAGCCAAAAGGTGTAAATAACCCAATGCCATTATGAATGGATTTAAAAATTTGGTATATTCATACAATGCAGTATAATTCAGGCATAAAGGGAATGAAGCCCTGACTCAGGCTACAACACAAACTTTGAACACATACGCTGTGCTAAGAAGCCAGTCACAAAAAAATATGTTGTGTGTTTCCATTTGTAGGAAATGCCCAGCACAGGTAAATCCACGCGGATGGAAAGTAGATTAGTGATTGCTTAGAGTCGGGGGACGTGGGGGTTAGGGAATGATAGTTAAAGAAACACGGGGATGTTCTTTCTGAGACGAGACAAATGTTCTAAGGTTGACTAAGGCAATGTTTGTTCACATTTGTGAGTGTACAGAAAACCATTGGGCTGTACATTTTAAATGGGCGAATTGTATGGTGTGTAAATTATTTCTCAGTAAACTGTTATAAGAAAATCTTGTGGTTTTATCAAAGCATTTTTTTAAAAAATCAACACTGCTTCCCATGGAGAACTGCTCTGAAGGTTTTTGGTTTTCTGGGGAAACTATTTCCTGGAGAAAGCTGCTAGGACTTGAGTCCCAGGTCTGCACGTGGGGGCCACCGGAGCCCTTGTAGCCTTGGCCGAGTGCGGCGAGGGTCCCTGCCAGCCGCCCGCCCCCAGGAGGGGCTGCTCAGTGTCCACACAAGAAGGCAGAAGGCAGTCATATGAGACCCTACTCGGCATCTCCAGGCCACAAAGTCAAGGTGATAGCCCTTGACTCCTGGCTGGGGTGAGGCGTGGTGAGATCCAGGCCCCCCGCCCCCGATGCTGGCCCTACCTGGTCCAAGTGGGGCGCCTGCCACAGCCCTGGCCTACATTCTGCCTGGTTCCTTTTGAGGCTACTTGTGGAGCACGCACACACACACACACGCACGCACACACACACACACACACGCACACACACACACAGAGGGCTTCTCAACCAAGGTCATTTCCTAAGGTAGGAAAAAAATTCTTCTTAAAGGAAAAAATTTCCTTTGAGGATTCTTTTTAAAAAAAGGTTCCAATATTTTCAAACCATTCCAGAAGGCTCAGTCCTACTTTTTAAACCTCACAGCCCTGTTTCTTAAATCTGCTTAAAACTTGTCTCCTTGAGCTGGATATCAGGAATCTCAGGGGATCCCACTACGGCCACCGGGTCTGAGATGCACCGGCACCCCTGGCTCAAGGGGCAGCCCCCGAAGCGGCCCCGCGGCTTCCTCTCCAGTCCTGCCGGTCCTCAGCACAGCTGCCAGCGGGCCCTTCACAACGGAGGGCGGGCCGCCCTCACCGCAGCCCTCCTGGGCCCCCTCAGGGCCGCGGGGACACGTAGTTGGCCACGTCACCCCACCACGCCCCGCTGCCCAAGCCTCTTCTCAAAACACCTGCTCTACGCCCCTCCCTGAGCTCTTGGCCCCCATCCCTGGAGGGGCATCCCCCCGTGCCCCGCCTGAAACTAACACCCCATTCCAACCACCACACACGCAGCTCTCCTCTCCCTTTCCTGCCGTTTCCCCCTCGGCGTTTGTACCGTTTACCAAAGCACGTGCTGCCCTGTGCTTCGTCTCAGGTGTGTCCGGCTCTGTGCCACGCCGTGGACTGCAGCCCTCCAGGCCCCTCTGTCCGTGGGACTCTCCAGGCAGGAATGCTGGAGTGGGTTGCCATGCCCTCCTCCAGGGGATCTTCCCGACCCAGGGAGCGAACCCAGGTCTCCCGCATTGCAGGCGGATTCTTTACCCCTGAGCCACAAGCGAAGCTTTAGTTAGTTAGCTTGTGGACTGTCTCCCACCAGTTCATAAGCCTTGGGGGGCAGTGCTTATCTTTTTGGATTCCTGCTGCATCCCCTGTGGCCCCGCTTTTGAAATCCAGACTTTCAAGGAAACAGTGCTCTTCACTGCGCTGTCCACCATGGCAGGGGCCCAGGAACTGGAATGGGAAACAAACCGCATCTTTAATACTTTCACTAACTTCCACAAGGTTTAGCTTTTCCCTCCAGGAATGAATGCAGACAACAAACCGCAGCAGTTTCAGCAGTTCTAGGGTCTTTCTGCAGAGACTTTAAGGTTGTCAATGGTTATCACGACTTCAGAATTCTGGTAACGAGAGGTCCCATTGTCAGATTTTATTTAGTGCATTAATACTGAGGAAGCACCTATGGGGCAGTACCAGAACGGGACTTTTTCAAAGTTTTGATAACTACTCAGTATAATTAATTATCTTGGTAAAACTTTGCATTTTATTTTATGCATTAAAAACACTGTTCTGGACTTCCGTGGTGGCCCAGTGTGTAAGAATCTACCCTCCAATGCAGGGGCCATGAGTTCGATCCCTGGTCCAGGAAGGTTCCACATGCTGTGGAGCAACTAAGCCCGAGCCCGTGCTCCAGGGCAGGAGAAGCCACCACCGCGAGAAGCCTCGCTCCACAAGGAAGGGCGGCCCCTCTCGCCACAACTGGAGAAGGTCCGTGCCCAGCCACCAAGGCCCAGCACAGCCTGAAGACACAAACCAGGCCGCTGCTCCGAGAAGGGGTGTGGAGGCTTCATCAGGCTGACACAGGGGTCCACGCCAGGAAAGACAAACGGCCCTGGGCGGAGGCACCTGCGTCTATGCTTGGGACACGGTCTGAGTCCACGTCGGCCCACTGAGATTTCAGGATTTTTTCATGACCTGCTACAGTTTTGCTCCGCAGCGTACAGGTTTTGTGTTCATTTGCAGTACACACTTTTCAAAGTAACAGAACGAGGAGAAGAGAACTCCTGACTTAGATCAACAGCCTCCCTGGGCCCAACTGGGCTCCAGAATTTGCAGGCCTCACTGTGGGCCAGGTCCTGGGCCAACACGACACAGGCATTAAGCAGATAATAATCCGTTTTTCTTGCTTTCTTGTAATCCAGGCTTACTATAAAAATGAAAGCAATGAACATGGATCGGGGAAGACAGGGTTAATCCTCCTTCATCCCAGCTCTGCCCATACCTCTGCTCTTGCAGAGCAGACCCATTCGTATCAGCTGGCTGTCAGTCTTTTTAAACCTTGTTTTAAGGACTTTAGAAACAGACATTTCCGTACAGCTTAAGAAAAAAAACAGACAGCATGGGTCATGATCTGTCTGTTGCTCTGCATCGCATTTCCTCAGCAGCCTTCCCTGCCATACATGGGGAACCACCTCATTCCTTGCAGAGGGCTCAGAGAACTCTGCTTAGTAGAGATGAAAGCCCATCTATTCAGCCAGCCCTGGGCTGGTAAGTTTCCTATTGTTTGCTACTGAAAACAACGCTATAGCAACAAAACGTATACCATTTAAAGACATTATTTTTTTAAAGTTGTTTAAACCTGGTAAACTGAAAACCACAAAACATAATTGAGAAAAGATTAAAAGGTGTAAATAATAATAGAGATATATCATATTCATGGGTTACGAAAACTATACTAGAAAGAGGTAAATTCTCCCCACACAATAAAGATATCAGCAGGTTTACTTTTGCGGAAACTAACATGCTGCTTATAAAATTTACAGGGACATGCAAAAGGCCAAGGATAATCGGGGTAATCGTGAAGAAACTTAGACTACCAGCTCTCAGTGTTAGTCGCTCAGTCGTGTCCAACCCCAGGGACTATAGCCTGCAAGACTCCTCTGTCCATGGGGTTATCCAGGCAAGAATACTGGAGTGGGTTGCCATGCCCTCCTCCAGGGGATCATCCCACCCCAGGGACCTAACCCAGGTCTCCCACACTGTAGACAGATTCTTTACCATCTTAGCCACCAGGGAAGTCCACCAGCTCTCAGGGTTTACTTTAGAATGACAATAATCATGTTACCGTGTGACTGGTGCAAGGACAGACCCAAAGTCCAGAAACAGAAGCACACGTGTGACAAGTGAAGGCCCTGGGCTGACCAGCTGAGCCTACCTCTCACACCACACAGAAATCAAGTCTACAGAGATCTGCAGTTAAATATGGAAGATAAAACAAGAGTGCTTCCAGATTACAAACACAGAAGAATATCTTTAACTCGTGATAGGCAAAGACACACTGAACAGGACACGAAACCTTCAGCCATAAAATTAAAAAACGGATAGATTTCACTACCTAAAACTGAATTCTTTTCTTCACAATGATACCGTTGAGAATAAAAAGGCAAGCCACAGTGTGCAAGAAGATATTTACAAGATACACAATCAACAAAAATATAATACAAGAATATAAAGAATACCATTCAGTAAAGGCACATAACTTAATAGAAAGATGGAAAAAGACTTGAAAAGGCAATGCACCAAAAAACCCAGGTACTCACATGGCTGATAAATGTAAAAAAGATATTATACACTCATTGGATCACAGAGAAAGCAAGGGAATTCCAGAGAAACATCTACTTCTGCTCCATTGACTCAGCCTTTGACTGTCTGGATCACAAACTGGAAAATTCTTCAGCAGGGGAATGCCAGACCACCTTAGCTGTCTCCTGAGAAAACTGCAGGTGGGCCAAGAATCAGCAGTTAGAACTGGACATGGAACAACTGACCGGTTCAAAATCAGGAAAGGCCTATGTCAGGGCTATATATTGTCCCCTTGCCTTCTTAACTTTTATGCAGAGTACATCATGCAAAATGCTGTGCTGGATGAATCAAAAGCTGGAATCAAGATTGCCGGGAGAAATAGCAATAACCTCAGATATGCAGATGACACCACTCTAATAGCAGAAAGTGAAGAAGAACTGAGAAGTCTCTTGATGAGGATGAAAGAGGAGAGTGAAAAATCGGCTTAAAACTCAACACCCAAAACACTAAGATCATGGCATCCAGTCCCATTACTTCGTGGCAAACAGACGGGGAAAAAGTGGAAGCAGTGACAGATTTTATTTTCTTGGGTTTCAAAATCACTGCAGATTAAAATATGTTTGCTCCTTGGAAGAAAAGCTATGACAAACCTAGAGAGCATATTAAAAAGCAGAGACATTACTTTGCTGACAAAGTTCCATCTAGCCAAAGCTATGGTTTTTCCAGTAGTCATATATGGATGTGAGAGCTGGACTATAAAGAAAGCTGAGGTCTGAAAAATTAATGCTTTCGAACTGCGGTGCTGGGTAAGATTCTTGAGCGTCCCTTGGACTGCAAGGAGATCCAATCAGTCAATCCTGAAGGAAATCAACCCTGAATATTCACTGGAAAGACTAATGCGGAAGCTGATACTGCAATACTTTGGCCACCTGATGCGAAGAGTTGATTCTTTGGAAAAGACCCTGATGGTGGAAAAGATTAAAGGCAGGAGAAGAAGGGGCAGCAGAGGATGATGGTTGGATGGCATCACCGAACATAAATCTGAAAGTGAACATAAATCTGAAAATCAAACCACAAAGAGATGCCTCCACCAGAATGGCTAATGATAGAAGTAGATAACACCTTGTGTCAGTGACAATACCAGACAGTTATCAGGGATAACACTCTCACGTGCTGCTGGTGGTTGTGTAACTGACACACATTCTAGGCAGCATCTACTATGACCGAACACTTAGCAACCCCACAGGCATTTTTTTTCATGGACTTTAAGTTTGGATAGGTATTGCCAAATACTCTCAACCACCAAAACAGAAGAAGACGCCTATTACTGGAAGTGCTAGTCAGAGCAATCAGGGAAGAAAAAGGAAAAAGGCAGCGGGATTGGAAAAAAGACGTAAAATTTACTGTTTCAGATAACATGATTTTGTGCATAGGAAACCCTAAAGACCCCACCCCCAAAACTGATAGATCTAATCAACAAATTTGGAAAGTTGTAGAATACAAAATCAACAAACAAAAATTGGCATTTCTGCACACTAACGGTTATCTGAAAAATAAACAAATAAGCCCATTTACAATAGCGTCAAAATCAATAAAATACGGAGGCATAAATGAAGCCAAGGCGAAAGATTTCTACCCTGAAAACTACTGTTGATGAGAGAAAGTGAACAAGATGTGAATATACAAGAAAATATCCTGTGTCATGAACTGGAAGACTTAATACTGCTAAAGTGTTCCTTCTATGCAAAGCTCTCTACAGGCTCAACGTAACCCCACCTTTGCATGAAATGCTCCCGTGGTATCTCTAAGTTTCTTGAAGAGATCCTAGTCTTTCCCACACTGTTGTTTCCCTCTATTTCTTTGCATTGTTCATGCAGGAAGACTTTCTCATCTCTCTTGCTGGTCTTTGAAACTGCATTCAGATGGGTATAGCTTTCCTTTTCTCCTTTGCCTTTAGCTCCTCTTCTTTTCTCAGCTATTTGTAAGGCCTCCTCAGGCAACCATGTTGCCTTTTTGCATTTCTTCTTCTTGGGGATGGCTTTCTCATGGCCTCCAGCACAACGTTACAAACCTCTGTCCATAGTTCTTCAGGTAAGTAATCCAAGTATATGCCAGTGATGCTGAGGAAGCTGAATGGTTCTATGAAGACTTATGAGGTCTCCTAGATCGAACACCTTAAAAAGACGCCCTTTCCATCACAGGGGACTGGAATGCAAAAGTAGGAAGTCAAGAGACATCTGGAGTGCTTGGCCTTGGAGTACAAAACGAAGCAGGGCAAAGGCTAATAGAGTTTTGCCAAGAGAACGCACTGGTCATAGCAAACACCCTCTTCCAACAACACAAGAGAAGACTCTACACATGGACATCACCAGATGGTCAACACCGAAATCAGATTGATTATATTCTTTGCAGCCAAAGATGGAGTCTCTCTATACATTCAATAAAAACAACACTGGGAGCTGACTGTGGCTCAGATCATGAACTCTTTCTTGCAAAATTCAGACTTAAATTGAAGAAAGTAGGGAAAACCACTAGACCATTCAGGTATGAGCTAAATCAAATCCCTTACAACTGTACAGTAAAGGGACAAATATACTCAAAGGTTAGATCTGATATGTAGGTCTCTATCCAGATCATGGAATACTAGCATTTCATCACAGTATTCCAGTATAAATATATAATGGAATAATGGAACTATTCAGTCACAAAAATAAGGAAATTCTGCCATTTGTGACAATATGGATGGACCTTGACGGCATTATGCTAAGTGAAATAAGTCAGAGAGTGAAAGACAAATATGGTCTCCTGATACGAGACCAGGCTCACAGAAACAGATCAGATTTGTGGTTGCCAGAGGTAGGGGACGTGGGGAACTGGATGAAGGCAGTCAAATGGTACAAACATCCTTTTTATAAGTGGTAAGATAAATGAGTTCTCAGGACATAATATATAATATGCTGCTACCGCTAATAATACCTTTTTTCCCCCCTGCAGTAGAAGCAAGGGGTCCTAACCATTGGCCCACCCAGGAAT
The DNA here is from genome assembly GCF_001704415.2 of Capra hircus. Taxonomy (NCBI): domain Eukaryota; kingdom Metazoa; phylum Chordata; class Mammalia; order Artiodactyla; family Bovidae; genus Capra; species Capra hircus. The sequence goes on from NC_030833.1 coordinate 2,903,941, forward strand.
TCCCAACAATATCATTTTGTATATTTGAAAGCTGCTAAGATCTGATAGATAGGGTGCCTGACGAACTATGGACCGAGGTTCATGACATTGTACAGGAGACAGGGATCAAGATCATCCCCATGGAAAAGAAATGCAAAAAAGCAAAATGGCTGGCTGGGGAGGTCTTACATATAGCTATGAAAAGAAGAGAAGCAAAAAGCAAAGGAGAAGAGGAAAGATATAAGCATCTGAATGCAGAGTTCCAAAGAATAGCAAGAAGAGATAAGAAAGCCTTCCTCAGCGATCAATGCAAAGAAATAGAGGAAAAGAACAGAATGGGGAAGACTAGAGATCTCTTCAAGAAAATTAGAGATACCAAGGGAACACTTCATGCAAAGATGGGCTCGATAAAAGACAGAAATGGTCTGGACCTAACAGAAGCAGAAGATATTAAGAAGAGGTGGCAAGAATACATGGAAGAACTGTACAAAAAAGATCTTCACGACCCAGATAATCACGATGCTGTGGTCACTCACCTAGAGCCAGACATCCTGGAAAGTGAAGTCAAGTGGGCCTTAGAAAGAATCACTATGAACAAAGCTAGTGGAGGTGATGGAATTCCAGTTGAGCTATTTCAAATCCTAAAAGATGATGCTGTGAAAGTGCTGCACTCAATATGGCAGCAAATTTGGAAAACTCAGCAGTGGCCACAGGACTGGAAAAGGTCAGTTTTCATTCCAATCCCAAAGAAAGGCAATGCCAAAGAATGCCCAAACTACTACACAATTGCACTCATCTCACACGCTAGTAAAGAAATGCTCAAAATTCTCCAAGCCAGGCTTCAGCAATACGTGAACCATGAACTTCCAGATGTTCAAGCTGGTTTTACAAAAGGCAGAGGAATCAGAGATCAAATTGCCAACATCCGCTGGATCATGGAAAAAGCAAGAGAGTTCCAGAAAAACATCTATTTCTGCTTTCTTGACTATGCCAAAGCCTTTGACTGTGTGGATCACAATAAACTGTGGAAAATTCTGAAAGAGATGGGACTACCAGACCACCTGACCTGCCTCTTGAGAAATCTGTATGCAGGTCAGGAAGCAACAGTTAGAACTGGACATGGAACAACAGACTGGTTCCAAATAGGAAGAGGAGTATGTCAAGGCTGTATATTGTCACCCTGCTTATTTAACTTATATGCAGAGTACATCATGAGAAATGCTGGACTGGAAGAAGCACAAGCTGGAATCAAGATTGCTGGGAGAAATATCAATAACCTCAGATATGCAGATGACACCACCCTTATGGCAGAAAGTGAAGAGGAACTAAAAAGCCTCTTGATGAAAGTGAAAGAGGAGAGTGAAAAAGTTGGCTTAAAACTCAACATTCAGAAAACGAAGATCATGGCATCTGGTCCCATCACTTCATGGGAAATAGACGGGGAAACAGTGGAAATAGTGGCAGACTTTATTTTGGGGGGGCTCCAAAATCACTGCAGATGGTGACTGCAGCCATGAAATTAAAAGAAGGAAAGTTATGACCAACCTAGACAGCATATTGAAAAGCAGAGACATTGCTTTGCCAACAAAGGTCCATCTAGTCAAGGCTATGGTTTTTCCAGTGGTCATGTATGGATGTGAGAGTTGGACTGTGAAGAAGGCTGAGCGCCAAAGAATTGATGCGTTTGAACTGTGGTGTTGAAGAAGACTCTTGAGAGTCCCTTGGACTGCAAGGAGATCCCACCAATCCATTCTAAAGGAGATCAGCCTTGGGTGTTCTTTGGAAAGAATGATGCTAAAGCTGAAACTCCAGTACTTTGGCCACCTCATGAGAAGAGTTGACTCATTGGAAAAGACTCTGATGCTGGGAGGGATTGGGGGCAGGAGGAGAAGGGGACGACAGAGGATGAGATGGCTGGATGGCATCACTGACTCGATGGACGTGAGTCTGAGTGGACTCTGGGAGTTGGTGATGGACAGGGAGGCCTGGAGTGCTGCGATTCATGGGGTCGCAAAGAGTCAGACACGACTGAGCGACTGAACTGAACTGAATACTCATAATAAATAATTCATCCCTTTGCAATTAATTTATTGTCATAAAAGGGCTTCCCAGTGATAAAGAATCCACCTGCCAATGCAGGAGATGTGAGTTCAAACCCTGGGTCAGGAAGATGCCCTGGATAAGGAAATGGCAACCTGCTCCAGTGTTCTTGCCTGGAGAAGTCCACAGACAGAGGAGTCTGGTGAGCTACAGTTCACGGGGTCACCAAGGGTTGGACATGGCTGAGTATGCAGGGCACATTGTCATGAAGGATAAATAGTTCATGATTCCACTTCTATCAGGAACCCAGAAGAGTCAAATTTATAGAAACAGAAAGTTGATGGTGGCTGCCAGGGGCTGGGGAGGCAGGAGAGAGTCACTGTTTAACGAGGATGAAGCTTCAGCTTTGCAAGAGGAAGTCTGGAGATGGATGGTGGTGAGTGTTGTACAATGATGTGAATGTTGACTCCCACTGAACTGTGCTCTTGGCGATGGTTAAAATGGCATATGTTACGTATATTTAGCAAATTAAATTAAAAAAGAAAATTATTGAGTGCCTGTTAGGTGCCTGGCACTGCTCTTCATGCTGGGAATATAGCTGTGAATCAGAGATGAACGTTTCCTGCTCCAGAGACTTATATTCTGTAAGACCTATAATCCAGGTGAGTTGTTATTAGTCAACATTTTTGCTATTATAATTGGTGACCACGGCATCTTACTGCTTTAACTGGCATCTTCTGATTGCTGGGAGGGTCAGTATCTTTCCGTATATTCACGCACCGTTTGTATTTCTTCTGTGAAGGGCCTGCTGACAGCATGTGCTTGTACTTTCCATTGGGTTGTTTGCCTTTTTCTTATTAACTTGTAAGAGCCCTTTGTATATGATGGCTGTTACTGCTTTTGTCTGTTTATAGCTTCCCTGGGACTTACCTATAGCTCAGATGGTAAAGAATCTGCTTGCAACACAGGAGACTCGGGTTCAAGCCCTGGGTCAGGAAGATCCCCTGGAGAAGGGAATGGCTACCCACTCCAGTATTCTTGCCTGGAGAATTCCCTGGACAGAGGAGTCTGCAGGGCTACAGTCCATGGAGTATTAAAGAGATGGACATGACTGAGTAACTCTCTCTCACTCACACACACACACACACACACACACACACACACACACACACACACTCACACCTTCCCTGACAGCTCAGTTGGCAAAGAATCCGCCTGCAATGCAGGAGACCCTGGTTTGATTCCTGGGTTGGGAAGATCCCCTGGAGAAGGGATAGGCTGCCCACTCCAGTATTCTTGAGTTTCCCTTGTGGCTCAGCTGGTAAAGAACCCGCTCGCAATGCAGGAGACCTGCGTTTGATCCTGGGTTGGGGAAATCCCCTGGAGAAGGAAAAGGCTACCCACTCTAGCACACTGGCCTAGAGAATGCCACGGCCTGTATAGTCCATGGGGTCACAAAGAGTCGGACACGACTGAGCGACTTCCCCTTTCACTTTCCCCATTGCAAATTATGCGGGAGTTTGAGCCTCCTTTGGCATTGCCTTTCTCTGGGATGGGAATGAAAACTGACCTTTTCCAGTTTTGTGGCCACTGCAGAGTTTTCCAAATGTGCTGGCGTATTGAGTGCAGCCTTTCACAGCATCATCCTCTAGGACTTGAAACAGCTCCACTGCCATTCCATCACCCCAGCCAGTTTTGTTTGTAGTGATGCTTTCCAAGGCCCACTTGGCTCCGCACTCCAGGGTGTCTGGCTCTAGGTGAGTGATCACATGACTGCGGTAATCTGGGTCATTAAGGTCTTTTTTGTAGAGTTCTTCTGTGTGTTCTTGCCACCTCTTCTTCGTTATCGTCTGCTTCTGTTAGGTCCACATCGTTTCCGTCCTTTATCGAGCCCATCTTTGCATGAAGTGTCCCCTGGGTCTCTAACTTTCTTGAGGAGATCTCTGGTGTTTCCCAGCCTATAGCTTTCGTCAGCTTAGCTTTGGGTTTCTCCTCAGCCGCATCCCTGCTTCTGGGCACCTGTAGGTCAATCTTTTTCTTTCATGGTTTCTGGGGCTTTGTTTCAGACGATAGTTTCCATCCCAAGATTTGAAAGCAAAATCCGTGTATATTTTTTCCTTGTGCTTTGAGAGCGCCCCTTCCCACCCCTAGTAGAGCTTTCTGGGTAGCGGTCCCACGGCCGCTGTCCAACACCTACTTGCAAGAGGTCTCCGTACTCGGACAGCTGCCCAGGCAGGAGACGGTACCAAGAAGCTTGTCATCAAGGTGACAGCTCGTTCCCCGGGCACGGGGCTGCTGCTGGGTAGCTGGTTTGGAGCTAGGCTGGATGGCGGTCCTTGCCACCACAGTCAGGGCACCAGGCTCGGCCATAGGCAGGGCGCCAAGCTCAAACAGCACATTCTGCAGAGTGGGTCCACCCAGCACATCTTCCCTTCCATGTGGCCATTCACGCCTGATTTCCCCAGACCAGCGTTTGCTGTGAACTGGTTGAGGCAGTAACAGTCCAAGGGAGATACAGCCTTAGAGGAGCTTCGACAAGGCAAGTGGGCCTTGAGGAGGCCACGCTGACCCGCCTCTGCCCATCTCCCCTCAGTAAGGCCCGGGAAGCAGGCCACACAAAGCAGGTGAACGCCACATGGAGACCAGAGGGTCACACAGGCGGAATCAGACCGGAAGTAGCCTTTACAGACGGCTTCCGTCCAGTCTGACCACATGCACTTAGGTTCCCTCCCTGCCTCCTTGTGGCTCATTTCTCTCCAGTGCTGAATACTACTCTGTCATCTGTGTGCACCACAGTCCCCTCGGCCATCTGCTCCAGGGCCTCCTGGTTGCTTCCGAGTTTTGGCAGCTGCGGATAAAGCTGCTGTGGGGTGTCCAGGCAGGTTTCTGTGTGGACACGCGTTTTCGGCTCTGTGGGTAGAAACCCAAGAGCACGACTGCTGAACCCGGTGGTGAGAGAAAGCTCGGGTCTACAAGGCGCCGCGACCGTCTTCCGAGGGGCCGCGGCACCTCCATCCCCCTGCAGGGGCGCCACCAGCACCAGCCAGGCCTCACGTCCATCTGCACCGAGGGGCTAAAGCTTCACAGATGAGGCAGGCCAGCCCAGCCTGGAAGGGGCCCAGACCTGGCGGGAGCTCAGGGCACAGAGGAGCTCCAGCGCAGTGAACGGAGAAGACCCCAAACCCGCCCTCAGCACTGAGTCCTGGGGGCACTCAGTCCACACAGATCCCCCCCAGTTCCTCCACAAGCCAGACCCCGAGCCCAGCACTTCTGAGGAGCAGGAACAGGTCCGGGTGCAGCTGGGGTTTAAGGTCACAGGACCTGGTTGGGGTCCAGGGAAGAGCCGGGGCACTAGGAAACCCTGAGATGAGACCCCCACCTCCAAGATGGAGATAGCATCACCCCAGCACGGGCAGCCCAAAGCACAGGCGAGGCCTGGCCCCTGGGACCCCTATAATGTGCCGCACCCCTGCGATGTGTTAGGGGCACGGGGCCGCTTCTCTGGGACCTTGGGTGGCTTTCAGCCACTTCTCGCCAAAGTCTGATCTGTGCAGAGAAACAGAATTAAATGAATTTTTCAGTTTTTATAGGCAAGTAAGGTATCTCTACCTGATGTGAACAGCTAACTCATTGGAAAAGACCCTGACGCTGGGAAAGATTGAGGGCAGGAGGAGAAGCGGGTGATAGAGGATGAGATGGTTGGATGGCATCACCGACTCGATGGACATGAGTTTAGGTAAACTCTGGGAGTTGGTGATGGACAGGGAGGCCTGGTGTGCTGCGATTCATGGGGTCACAAAGAGTCAGGCATGACTTAGCAACCAAACAACAATGAAAGCATCTCCTTGACAAAAGTAAGCTTCTCACGAGGCAGTTACTGAGCAGCTTAGGAAGCGCAGATCATCAGGAAAGGCGCTTCTGCCGGGGTTACGGGAGATGTTGGGGCGGGGGTCTGGATTCTGCCGGGGTCACTGGAGATGTTGGGGTGGGGGTCTGGATTCTGCCGGGGTCACTGGAGATGTTGGGGCGGGGGTCTGGATTCTGCCGGGGTCACTGGAGATGTTGGGGCGGGGGTCTGGATTCTGCCGGGGTCACTGGAGATGTTGGGGCAGGGGCTGGACAGAGGCAGGAGACCCCTGCAAAGCCCAAGTCGTTCCGGGACCCTGGAAAGCGGCCAACGGGATGTTCTGCTGCTTTATAAACACTAAGGGCCCCACCTGAACACAGAACTCCGTCGCAAACGCCATGTGCCCGATGTGACTCTGCCGAAGCTGGAGTAGCTAGAAGACGTCACAGGAAGCCCTCTGGAGCATCAAACGGAAGAAATCTGTCAGCTGGTGTCCCGCCTCTGATGGCCCTGGCAGGCACCCAGAGCCGACCCCTTAGGTAACGGACAATGAGGCTTGTAGCCGCAGAGGACTGGAAGAATTAATTGCGTTTCGTGAAACTGGACCACAAGTTGCCAGACAGAAGCCACACTTCATGGCCCGGCTTTCCTTCCACGTGTAGTTGTGGCGGCGGAGCGCGTTCCCGGGTGATGCCTGCGGCCTCCCCGCCCGCGCTCAGGGGCCAGGATACTGGGATGGGTGACAGGGGCTTCGTTTTTACCCCTAACGGACTCGCACAATGACCGGCCTCTTCATTTTCCTAAAGCCCGAGCCCTAATGATCATGGTGTCTGGGGCCGTGGGGGTACAGCTGCGAACACCACGCCATGGCGCTTTGCCCTGTGAGATGTACTTTCCTTCTAAAAGGAGATGACTCCTCTACTCCACTGCACACGCTCAGGCCTCTGGGGGCAAGCACACACCCCTCTCCCCTTCCCCCATGTGCAGAGCCCTGGGGTGGGGCTGCTCTGACCCCATGCAGGGGACCCCCACGCGGGAGGGGACGACAGAGCCTGGTGCACTCAGGGTTTGCTCTGTTCTGGGCGGCAGTCAAGAGGCAGATGTGGGCAGGAGACAAGCCAGCGCCGGGTAGGATGGAGAGAGTGATTCCGACCGTTGTTTTTTTTCCCTAGAACTTTCCTAATCAGAATGGATCTTACTGTCAAGGCAGCTAGCGGCCGTCAGAGGTGAGCTACGGCCAAGGCGATTTCCTGGCCACGTGGACGGTGGGCCTGGTGCTCTTGGACTTGATTTTTTTTTTTTAGTCAAACAGGAATCAATATTTAAGATTATGCAATGTCCGTACCAGCCCGAAGTAGCTGCCAACCCAAGGACAAGGGCTGGATAATTTACAAGGCAAGGAATCCATTCTTTTTGAGAGGGGGTAAAGGAAAAAAAAAAAAATCAAGATTTAAGCTTTTTTATCCTGGGCTGAACTTTTCTCCTCCATTCTTAATGGCACCAGACATAAATAAACCATCCATTTTGTTTTGTATGAACAGTCTGGACTGTGCAGACGCTGAGCAACTGACAGGCTGGTTAGATCCCGACCATGGGCGGGAGCCGTGACTGCCTTGTAAACAACATACAGTTACAGGTTCCCAGCCTACAGCCGCGGAGCCCGATCTGAACCTGTCCTATTCTTCTGCCGCACGATGGGCAGGAGAAAGCTTTTCTATTGTCAGCGACTAATGGTTCTTTGTCCCATATTTTTAATGTGAAGATCAAACATTTATAAATGCCTCATCAATAGCATTCCATAACCCGGCCCTCCTGAAGCTGCAGATATGGGCTGCGCTCACTCACAGATCAGAGGTTGTAGGTCGCGGGAGCCGAGAGCGCTGCACCTGTGCTCACCAGGGTCTGGCCTGCTGTTTATTCACCGGGCAAGGCCTGTTCATCAAGAAGCCCTCATCAGGGTTAGAATAAGCTCCCTTTGTCCCCAGTTACTGGGATCACTGGCCTCCACCACCCCAGGGGTGACCCCAGGTGACCTACCTCGATGCTGCCCATCACGGGGTGTCCTGGGGGTTGTCAGGAGGCACCGAGTCCTCCCCACCGCCTGGAAGTGAAGGGCAGGAAGAGATGGCCTTTGAGGGGAGCACCAGCTGGGGGCTGCACAGGGGCAGGGAGGGCCCGACTGGGTCCTGGGGGGCGGGCAGGAGCCCTGAGGAGGCCAGGATGCCCACCTTTTCCTCCTGGGCCATTTAACCACCCAAACTGGGTGGCAGAGCCCAGCTGTGACGGAGTTGGGGGGAACTCGGGCCACAGCGTGGGGGGCGGTGATGGGGTGGACGGGGGCACAGGGCATGAGGGGGGCCACGCCCTCTGGCCAGTGTGACTCTGCAGGGGGACAGTGGCGGGTCAGCATCACTGAGTCACAACGTAATCAATACCATTCCTGCTGGGAAAGCCCTGTGGGGACTTGAGGCAAAGAGCCAGGGCACACACAGCACCGTCCGCTCTCCACTCTGACGATGAGCGGACGGGACGGGGCCTCACCTCCCTTCCCCGATGCCCGTTTAAGGTGGGGGGCTCCTGCCCTCGGTGTCCCCCGCAGCTCCCAGGTGGATGGATGCGCCTGGCTGCTTGGGGCAGGGTGCGGTGCTCGGCACTCAGACCTGGGGCCTCGAGGAGTGACTGCGAGCTCCCCAGAGGTGTGCAGTGTTCACACAGGGGCTCTGCAAATGCTCGAGTGCGGCATGCTCCAGACTGGTCTTGTTTCCACACGTGACACCTATCCTTTCTCAGGACGAGCCAGAGACTAGCCAGGTAGGCAGGACCCTGCAAGACAGATGTAGGAGACCACCGCGGGGCTGGAATCCTGGGGGTGTGCACCCCCAGCCCCGCTGGACAGCAAGCCCCTGGGAGGTGGGCCAGGTCCCGGGGCCCTCATCCAGACACCCCACCGGCAAGGGAAGGACTGTGATTCCTGTCCTGAGAGAGGAGCTGGAGGGCTGGAGCCGGGCCGCCCACCGCAAGGCCCTGAGGTGGTGACAGTGGCCTTGTGGAGACGGAGCTGCTGGCCGCCCGCGGGGAGGCAGCCTGGGGGGGCTGCCTGCGGGGAGGCAGCCTGGGGGGCCATGCCGGGGCGGGGGTGCCTGGCTCGGGGGACGCCGGCTCCCGTCTGCACCGCGATGGTGATGAACGCGTATTGATTTCTTTAGAGCCTCTCTGGACTTCCCAGAGCACTTCATGCACTTATCGGAAAGTGCCTGAGACCAAATTGAAGACGGACCCAACAAGGAGAATCAATCCAAACGTGGAGGGTGGCTCAGGGCTTCGGAGCACATGGCGAGACACCACAGGTCCTTAGCCCACCCAGCCCCCAATGCTTAAGGCAGACACTCTGCCCTCTGTTGTGCAGCAGGCTGCTGCCTCACAGGAAAACCCAAAGTAAGACACTAGTGTCTGGACACTGGCAGCAGACGGCGGGCCTTTGGGGAATGGCTGCGGGGGGTCTGCAGACTCACAGGGGGCGGCATCCCGGGCCCCTCAGCCACCAGCCTGCTGGGGGCCGCTGCCCTTCCCCATAGCTGCCTGCCCTGGGGTCCCACCCCGGACCCTGCAGGCTGCTCTGGGCGCTCACTCAACACCCAGGCCCTCAGAAAACAAAACCGTTTTCTAGAACCTTTCTACCTGGAACCAGTTTCGGACTTCCAGGACGGAAGCACGCAGTGCACACCCACCGCCCCTCGCCTGGACCGACCTCCGGCCGTTTCCTCGGAGCCTCTTGGGAGGCGCACGTGGAGGGCGTTCATCCCAGACCCTCAGGGCGCGTCTCAGCAGTGAGGACGCATTACTCGGTCAACGCAGCAATGCCCTACCGACATCGCCCCTCTGGTCCAGGACCCAGTCCAGGAGCAGGGCTGCAGTCGGATGCCCTGACTCTAGTCTCCTTTCATCTGGAACATTCTCAGTGCCTCTGTCTTTTCGGACATTGATGCTTTTGAAGAAAGCTCCATGTTTGCATGGCAGCTCTCCCCCGGGGCTGCTGGGCCAGAGGAACCCACGGTTCCTCCTGGAGTCACAGGGGCCAGCTCCGCCTCGGTCACCTCCGTGCGGCCACGTGGGTTCGGAGCCTGTAGACAGCAGCACCTCCGCTGAAGGAGTCAGGCCCACGACCGCCCACTTGAAGGCGCTCCCAGAGCAGGCATGGGGAGGGCAGAGGGCTCGTGTCTCTCTGCGCCGCAGGTTTTGGATGCTGGCCCCTTGGCTCACAGACTCAGTGTAGGCGGCAAGCCCTCGAGGTGTGCAGTGCCTGGCAGCCCATGGAGCCCTGGCTCAAGGCTCAGGTGATCAGCTCCCACCTGAGTCTCACCTGCAGCCTCAACAATGAGCAAGGATGCCGAGTCTGCTTCACTTTAGGCTGAGAGCAAACTTGACAAGTTCAGTTCAGTCGCTTAGTCATGTCTGACTCTTTGTGACCCCATGAACCGCAGCATGCCAGGCCTCCCTGTCCATCACCAAATCCCGCAGTTTACCCAAACTCATGTCCATTGAGTCGGTGATGCCATCCAACCATCTCATCCTCTGTCGTCCCCTTCTCCTCCTGACCTCAATCTTTCCTAGCATTAGGGTCTTTTCAAATGAGTCAGCTCTCCGCATCAGGTGGCCAAAGTATTGGAGTTTCAGCTTCAACATCAGTCTTTCCAATGAACATCCAGGACTGATCTCCTTTAGGATGGACTGGTTGGACCTCCTTGCAGTCCAAGGGACTCTCGAGTCTTCTCTAACACCACAGTTTAAAATCATCAATTCTTTGGCGCTCAGCTTTCTTTATAGTCCAACTTTCACGTCCATACATGACTACTGGAAAAACCACAGCATTGACTAGATGGACCTTTGTTGACAAAGTAATGTCTCTGCTTTTTAATATGCTGTCTACGTTGGTCAGCTTGACAAAGATCAACATTAAAAGTGATCTCCTTCCGTTCTTGGGAGCGTCTCCCCCATGGAGGCCCATAATCAGCTTCACAGGCCCTGGGGTGCATCCAGGGAAGCCCTTGGAGGCAGAAAAGCCCCTGAACACAGCTGTCTGCTCACCCTTCCCTGCCTCTGGGAACACGTGGGGAAAGAGCTGGGAGTGGAGGGAGGAAGCAGGACGCACTCTGTGTGGTGTAGAGTCTGCAGACGAAACAGCCGATGCTGACCAGCCAGGCCTAGCCCTGCAGCTCCCGGGTGGGGCCTCTGGCCAGGGCACTGTGCCCCTAGGGGCTCGGTGCCCCTGAGGCAGCTGGGCCCCCCCTCTTGTGTGTGCAGAGCAAGCAGGGCCTCAGGAACGTGTGCTCCGGGCTGTCTGGGGTCTGCACGGGGCTTCTATCACTGCAGGGCCAGGCCGGGGCTTCAAGGCCCGTGGGCCAGCGGCTCTGCCCAGCCTCCTCTGTCTGCAGCCACACTTTGGGGAAGGGGCCCTGAAGGACACATTCGTCTGAGATCACATAGTCCCCTTCAGAAGAAGAGAAGGGAGAGGAGGATCTGGGGGCATGGGGGTCGTGGAGAGAGGGCTGAGAGCCAGCAAGCCGCTGGTCGATGGAGACGAGCACACACTCGTTCCTGGAGCTGGCCGCCACCACCCATGACCTGAGACCCCAGAGGGCAGAGGGCCGGACAGCCCCCGTGCAGAACCGCACTTTCAGGAGTTGTCACCATCCTGAGGCTCACACAGGAAAGAGGCTCCCCTCCAAGAAGCGACCTTCCTCACTAGGCTCTGTGATGGACCCAGAGGGGGGCTGAGCGTGTGAAGAGGAGCCGGACGTGGAGATCGTCCAGGCCCTGGAAAACCAGGCAAATTGAGGAACACCTGGCCTGCAGGCGCTTCCCGCATTCCTCGGAGACGTGAGTTTGCCACGACTGCCTGTGAGCCGTAGGGTCCGTGTCCCCTTAGAGCCACCACCCTGGAATCCCTTGGACCAGCGACAGGACTAAAGGAGGCTCTGTGAGCCCAGGAGCCTCCGCCTCCAGCCAGTGCGTCGTCTGCTTTGCCCTTTGGACACACAGACCCAAGGGCCCCGCATGAGGGAGCCTTGGGCACGCGGGGGCACAGGGGAGAATGGAGGCACCCCGTCCCCAGGAGCAGTGATGGCTGGACACGTGTTGGGCCATCCTGGGCCCCCTACCCTAAGGACCCTTGAGCTGAATGTACCACATGAGTAAGAAGAGCCCAGCCAACCCACAAAAACACGTGAAATAGCAGATCACAGCTGCTTTAAGTGTTTGGGTGGCTTGTTACACAGGAAAGCCTAAAATGGAAATTAAATCTGGAATTGGGTGGGAGCTGACGTAACAAAAGCCTGGAACAGGAGTCACTGATTCTAGGCAGCAGGTGGAGGCTGGAAAGGTATTCAGGGGACTCTCAGGAGAGCTGGCTGAGCTGTGAGGGATGACCGTCAGAGCTGGAGAAAGAGTGATTTGTATCAGGTGGTGTCAGAAGAGGGGGTAGCACCATCAGGAGAAGTTGACTTGGAGAACAGACATGCATTTAAAGCACTTGGGGCTTCCCTGGTGGCTCAGGGGCTAAAGTGTCTGCCTTCAATGCGGGAGACCTGGGTTCGATCCCTGAGTCGGGAAGATCCCCTGGAGAAGGAAATGGTAACCCACTCCAGTATTCTTGCCTGGAGAATCCCATGGATGGAGAAGCCTGGTAGGCTACAGTCCATGAGGTCACAAACAGTTGGACATGACTGAGCGACTTCACTATACTATCTACAAATGCACGTTAAAGTATTTCTAGGTAGACTGTTTAAAGTGTTCATTGGCTTCTTATGGCTGACTAGGATAAGACATGGAATGTAGGGACAAGCTTTAACCCCCAAACAGGGCTCCCACGGTGGTTGGTGGTTAGGAGTCTGCCTGCCACTGCAGGGGGCGCAGGTCGTATCCCTGCTCCAGAAGATTCCACATTCTGCAGAGCAGCTGAGCCCATAGGCCACAACCCCTGAAGCTGCATGCTGGCAGCCCATGCTCCACGACAGGAGAAGCCGCCTCGAGGAGCCCAGGCACCACAGCCAGAAACAGCCCCGCTTGCCACACCTAGAGAAAGCCGCACAGCAACGGAGGCCCGGCACGGCCAGAGGGCGACACAGAGCGAGCGCAAAGGCACTGCCAGATTCAGTGTCAGCAAAACGTCCCTAAACAAACAAATGGCTTCACAGTAAGTACTGAATCGAGGGTATGAGTCTAAACCTGAGACAGATTCAAAGACCCTCTCAACAAGAAAAAGAGGGCTTCTGAAAATCTGAGGGGTGCTGTCTCACAGAATCCTGACACAGCCAAAGCAGAGAGAGGTTTGCCTTGAAAAGAATTATTGTTGTGACTTTGGGGGGGGGGGCCCATAGAGAAGGCTCCTGTAATGTTCATAAGAGACCTACAGAATTTTTAAGAGAGTTATATTAACAACCGCACTGCCAGCTGGACTAGGGGAGGGGGTGCTGACCTCACTCAAAATGAAGACGTGACTCTGGGTCTCTCGATTGCTATGAGGAGCAGGAAGACAGAGGAAGGGGCTGATCTGCAAATGCAGGTCATTTCTGATGGAAAGAAGGAGAGAGCAGAGCAAAGGACACGGGGGAGAGGAAGCCCCCACGGGGCCAGAAAGTGGCCTCAGCTGAGGAACAGCTCCTGCCCCCAGAGTAGGGGCGCTGACAACCTGGCCCATCTGGTCTCAGACCTGGGAAGGACTGGGCATTTCCACGCGACTCATGCTCCTCTCTTTTATGGGAGTGACTGTCGCGGGCATCCTGGCTCTGTGGGGTAACTTGTTCTGTTAGCTTGCAGATCTGTGGATCAGGAGGGGCCACACCAGAGAAGCTCTGCACTTGTATCTAGCTGGACCTGATGCAGATGGTGAGGGCCTAGACTATGAGTCTGTTGCCCAACATGGAATATGCCTTTTCAGAATTCTGGGATGGGAGAGATAGTACAGTACAGGTGGGAAGAAAGTAAGTAATGTGTGCCAGACTGTTTCATGGACACAGACTCTTCCTTCATGGAAGACAAGGCCCTGTGCAAATGGAACTCTGCCACGGTGCCCGTACGTTTCTCAACTGTGTTCAGTCGGTGCTGCTCTGGGGATCTTGCCTTGGTCAGTAGAATGTGGCAGAAGGGACACTGTGTGCACTCTGAGCTTGGGCTTCAGGTGGCCTTAGGACTCCTGCTCTGCTCTCTCGGAGTACTGCCTGAGACCAGGAAGCTCGTCTGACCTACAGGAGGACGAGAAGCCACGTGACTAAGAACTGAGGCGCTTCAGCCAATGGCCAGGGTCAAGCACGAAGCATGTGAGCAAGACTAACTCATGTTCCAGCCTGACCTCCTGCCAGCTAACTGCAGCCATGGGGTGGGCCTGGAGGGGACAGTAGAGGAAGTAACCAGCCAGCCTACGGGAAAATGAGAAACAGTAAAGTCCTCGTTTGGGGCTTCCCTGGTGGCTCAGTGGTAAAGAAACTGCCTGCAATGCAGGAGTTGCAGGAGGCGCAGGTTTGATCCCCGGGTTGAGAAGATCCCCTGGAGGAGGGCATGGCAACCCACTCCAGTATTCTTGTCTGGAGAATCCCATGGACAGAGGAGCCTGGAGGTCTACAGTCCATAGGGTCACAAGGAGTCGGACATGACTGAAGCGACTTAACACACACTTTTGTTTTAAGCCACTAAATTTCCAGACAACTTATTATGCAGTAATGCGGTTGCGATGCTAAGTCGCTTCAGTCGGGTCCGACTCTTTACGACCCCGTGGACTGGACTGGCCAGGCTCCTCTGTCCGTGGGACTCTCCAGGCAAGAATACTAGAGTGGGCTGCCATTTTCTTTTCCAGGGGAACTTCCCAACCCAGGAATCAAACCAGTGTCTCCTGCACCACAGGCAGATTCTTTACCATCTGAGCTTCCCAAGAAGCCCAATATCCGACATGACTGATGAAGGAAAACCCAGAAAGGAACAGGAAATAGCAATACCAGAGTGAAGAGAAGACGCTGTGCATCGAGGGGCTGCTAAAGGGCTGCTGTGAGCTCCATGACGCCCAGAATTTAATGACTTAGAGCAAAGGGAACAGTTCCTCGAAATATAGAACTGACACAAAAGGAATAGAAGGCGTAAACAGCCTCACATTAGTTTTAAAAATTGCATCTGTAATTAGAGATCTCTCACAGAGAAAACTCCAGGCGAAAGAGGGCTTCACCGGTAAACGCGACAAAATACTTGAAGGAGAGAAAAGACAAATTTCATATAAATTCTTCCAGACAAGGAACTGGCAGCATTTTCCAACACATGGTATAAGTGCAGCGTAAATCTGATACCAAAACTTGAGAAAAACGAAAGAGGAAAGAAAATTGAAAGCCAGTATCTTTCTTGACCAGAGACACAAAAAATCATTCAGAAAATATTAGCAAATTAAATTGGTGACATAAGAGAACACATCATGACTGAGTGAGTTTATTCTAGGAATGCAAGGCAATTTTAACATTTGAAGATCAAGTGTAATTCACCACATTAGCCGAGTAAGGAGAACCACCATCAAACAAATCTCAGTAAGCACAGGAAAAGCATTTGATAAATTCAAATCACTCATTATGAAAACTCTCAGCAAACCAGGAATGGAAGGAAATCCCTCAATGAGATACAAGGCATCTATGACGAACCTACAGCTAACATCATGCTCAGTGGCAATGACCCGAGTGACTTCTCCCCAAGATGGGGACCACGGCAAGAAGGCTCTTTTTCACTTTTATTCACTGGAGGTCATAACCAGTGGGATAAGATAAGCAAAAGATATGAAAGGCATAAAAAGGAGAGAAGCAAAACTCTTTCCTTCTCCACAGATGACATGATTCTATATGGAAAAAATCCTAAATAACCTAAAAGACAACAACCGGGATAAGTTAGTAAAATTCTCAAGTGAGTGAAATTCAAGGACAAACTAAAATGGCGACTGAGGCAAGGTCATGAAAGAAAAGAAAAGAGTGAGAAACTCAAAACCTGGAGGCGGTGAAGGAGATGGAGTGCGTGCGTGGAGGTGCGGCCTCGGGATGGGTTCTCGATCAGAAAGAGAACTGGGCAGACCAAATCAAGTCTGTAGTGCAGTTAGCAGTATTTACCAATGCCAGTTTTGACAACTGTACCACTATTAACATTACGGGAAACTTAATATTATACAGTAATATTATACAGTAACATTATACAGTAATGGCAAAATTATACAGTAAATGATGCTGGGTCAAGGGCATATGGAAACTCTGTACTATCTTTGCAACTGGTTTTAAGTCTAAAGTTATGCCAAAATAGCATCATTGGAAACATCACTGGAGGCTTCTTGGAAGAGACAGAAGCAACACGGCTCGGGCTACAGCTACTCTACCAGGCCAGGTTCCCGTGTGCCCGGAACCTGTTACTGGGAGCTCAGCCCTCAAACTTCCTTCCAACGACTCTGCAGCTACTTAATCAGTTCAGTTCAGTTCAGTCGCTCAGTCGTGTCCAGCTCTCTGCGACCCCATGAATTGCAGCACGCCCGGCCTCCCTGTCCATCACCAACTCCTGGAGTTCACTTAGACTCACGTCTATTGAGTCAGTGATGCCATCCAGCCATCTTATCCTCAGTTGTCTCCATCTCCTCCCGCCCCCCAATCCCTCCCAGCATCAGAGTCTTTTCCAATGAGTCAACTCTTCGCATGAGGTGGCCAAAGTACTGGAGTTTCAGCTTTAGCATCATTCCTTCCAAAGAAATCCCAGGGCTGATCTCCTTCAGAATGGACTGGTTGGATCTCCTTGCAGGCCAAGGGACTCTCAAGAGTCTTCTCCAACATACTCTGTAATAAATCTCTTGTTTAAACAGCAAAAGGCATGGCTAAGAAAATGAAAACACAAGATGCAGACCAGGAAGTCAAAGTAAAACCACCATGAGATTTCACTATACACGCATATATACCAGCAAGATTATGAAGAATGACAACCCTAGTTCAGTTCAGTTGCTTAGTCGTCTCCGACTTTGTGACCCCATGGACTACAGCACGCCAGGCCTCCCTGTCCATCACCGACTCCTGGAGCTTGCTCAAACTCACATCCATGGCATAGGTGATGTCATCCAACCATCTCTTCCTATGTCGATCCCTTCTCCTCCCACCTTCAACCTTTCCCAGCATCAGGGTCTTTTCCAATGAGTTGGTTCTTCACATCAGGTGGCCAAAGTATTGGAGTTTCAGCTTCAACATCAGTCCTTCCAACGAATATTCAGGACTGATTTCCTTTAGGAAATAAACTGGTTTGATCTCCTTGCAGTCCAAGGGACTCTCAAGAGTCTTCTCTAACACCACAGATCAAAAGCATCAATTCTTTGATGCTTAACTTTCTTTATAGTCCAGCTCTCGCATCCATACATGACTACTGGGAAAACCATAGCTTTGACTATATGGAATTTTGGTGGCAAAGTAATGTCCCTGCTTTTTAATATGCTGTCTAGGTTGGTCATAGCTTTTATTCTAAGGAGCAAGCGTCTTTTAATTTCATGACTGCAGTCACCATCTGCAGTGATTTTGGAGCCCCCAGAATAAAGCCTCTCATTGTTTCCATTGTTTCCCCATCTAGTTGCCATGAAGTGATGGGCACGGATGCCATGATCTTCGTTTTCTGAATGTTGAGCTTTAAGCCAACTTTTTCACTCTCCTCTTTCGTTTTCATTGAGGCTCTTTAGTTCTTCTTCGCTTTCTGCCATAAGTGTGGTGTCATCTGCATATCTGAGGTTATTGATATTTCTCCTGGCAATTTTGATTCCAGCTTGTTTCATCCAACCTGGCATTTCTCATGATGTACTCTGCATATAAGTTAAATAAGCAAGGTGACAATATACAGCCTTGACATACTCCTTTCGCAATTTGGAACCAGTCTGTTGTTCCATATCCAGTTCTAACTGTTGCTTCTCTACCTGCATACACATTTCTCAGGAGGCAGATCAGGTGGTCTGGTATTCCCATCTCCTCCAGAATTTTCCAGTTTGTTGTGATAGACCCAGTCAAAGGCTCTGGCATAGTCAATGAAGCAGATGTTTTTCTGGAACTCTCTTGCTTTCTTGATGATCCAACAGATGTTGGTAATTTGATCTCTGGTTTCTCATTCCAGCTTGAACATCTGGAATTTCATGGTTCATGTATTATTGAAGCCTGGCTTGGAGGATTTTGAGTATTACTTTACTAGTGTGTGAGATGAGTGCAACTCTGCGGTAGTTTGAGCATTCTTTGGCATTGCCTTTCTTTGGGATTGGAATGAAAACTGACCTTTTCCAGTCCTGTGGCCACTGCTGAGTTTTCCAAATTTGCTGACATACTGAGTGCAGCACTTTCACAGCATCATCTTTTAGGATCTGAAACAGCTCAACTGGAATTCCATCACCTCCACTAGCTTTGTTTGTAGTAGTGCTTCCTAAGGCCCACTTGACTTCACATTCCAGGATGTCTGGCTCTAGGTGAGTGATCACACCATCATGGTTATCTGGGTCATTAAAATCTTTTTTTGTATAGTTCTTCTGTGTATTCTTGCCACCTCTTCTTAATATCTTTTGCTTCTGTTACGTCCATACCATTTCTGTCCTTTATTGTGCTCATCTTTGAATGAAATGTTCCCGTTGGCACCTCTAGTTTTCTTGATGAGATCTCTATTCTTTCCCATTCTATTGTTTTCCTCTATTTCTTTGCACTGATCGCTGAGGAAGGCTTTCTTATCTCTTCTTGATATTCTTTGGAACTCTGCATTCAGATGGGGATATATTTCTTTTTCTCCTTTGCCTTTGGCTATTCTTCTTTTCTCAGCTATTTGTAAAGCCTTGTCAGACAATCATTTTGCCTTTTTGCATTTCTTTTTCTTGGGAATGTTCTTGATCACTGCCTCCTGTACAATGTCATGAACCTCCATCCATAGTTCTTTAGGCACTCTATCAGATCTAATTCCTTGAATCTATTTGTCTAATATCAATCTATGTGTCTAATATGGTATAGCCACTTTGGAAAACTAGAAGTGTCTACAAAGTTCTTGTACATATACCTGGGAGGAATGCATTACATATATTGTGTATGCGTGTGCGTGTGCGTGTGTGTGTGTGTGTGTGTGTTGTGCTTAGCTGCTCAGTTGTGTCCAACTTTTTGCAACTCCGTGGACTGCAGCCTGCCCGGCTCCTCTGTCCATGGGGATTTTCCAGGCAAGAACACTAGAGTGGGTTGCCATACCTTCCTGTAGGGGATCTTTCTCTCTGGCATTGCCGCTGAATTCTCTACCATCTGAGCCATCACGGACTCTGTGTGTGTGTGTGTGTGTATATGTGTGTGTGTGTGTTTGTATACACACACACATTATTGTTGTTCAGTTACAAAGTTATACCTGACTCTGACCCCATGGACTGCAGCACACGAGGCTTAACTGTTCTTCACTGTTTCCTGGAGCTTGCTCAAACTCATGTCCATTGAGTTGGTGATGCCATCCAACCGTCTCATCCTTATCACTCATTTCTTCTCCTGCCCTCAATCTTTTCCAGCATCCGGGTCTTTTCCAATGAGTTGGCTCTTTACATCAGGTGGTCAGATTATTCAATGTTCAGCATCAGTCCTTCCAATGGATATTCAGAACTGATCTCCTTTAGGATGGACTGGTTTGATCTCCTTGCAGTCCAAGAGACTCTCAAGAGTCTCCTCCAGCATCACAATTTGAAAGCATCAGTTTTTCAGTGCTCAGCTTTCTTTATGGTCCAACTCTCACATCTGTACATGATTACCGGAAAAACCATAGCTTTGACTATAGGAACTTTTGTTGGCAAAGTGATCTGTTTTTTAATATGCCGTCTAGGTTTGTCATAACTTTTCTTCCAAGAAGCAAGCATCTTTTAATTTTACGGCTGCACTCACTGTCTTCAGTGGCTTTAGAGCCCAAGAAAATAAAATCTGTCACTGCTTCCACTTTTTCCCCATCTAGTTGCCATGAAGTGATGGGACCGGGTGCCCTGATTTTAGATTTTCGAATGTTTTAAGCCAGCTTCTTCACTCTCCTCTTTCACCCTCTTCAAGGAGCTCTTTATTTCCCCTCTTCACTGCCATTAGAATGGTGTCATCTGCATATCTGAGGCTGGGGTTGGACCAATCCCAGCTTGATTCCAGCTTGAGATTCATCCTGCCTAGCGTTTCGCATGATGTGCTCTGCACAGAAGTTAACCAAGCAGGGAGACATAAACAGCCTTGCTGTGCTCTTTTCCCAATTCTGAACCCATCAGTTGTTCCATGTCTGGTTCTAACTGTCACTTCTTGACCTGCATACGGGTTTCTCAGGAGGCAGGTAAGGTGGTCTCGTATTCCCATCTCTTTCAGAATTTTCCAGTTTGTTGTGATCTACAAAGTCAAATCTACACAGTCACTTTAGCGTAGTCACCGAAGCAGCAGATATTTTCCTGAAATTCCCTTGCTTTCTCTATGATCCAACAAACGTTGGCAATTTGATTCCTGACTTAGTAAACTGTATCAATATTAGGGTTCAATTTGGAAATAGTATCGTAAGTGAAAAAAAATTCAAAGCAAGGCCTTTTAAAAGTAAAGTGATTCAATACGACAGTAGGTTGTATTAATACTGTAAGCCCACAGAACTTTTCTTGATGCTGTAAAGGAAAAAAAAAAGAACATAGGGTGCCCATTTAAAATTCACCGATTACATAAAAGAGGTCATGGATGAAACCATTACCGAAGTCAGAAACCTGGCGAGGAGAGGCTGGGCCTGTGCTGGGAGAGGTGCTGTGAGTTGGCTCCCATGGGCGTTCCCCACCAGGGCAGCCAAGCTGCACAGGTCAAATTCAAACACCACTCGCAGCGAGTGACCGGTGCTGCCTGTGGGGAGATGCACGGCACAGCGGACAGGGACAGAGGGGGTCTCGGCTCCATAAACCCACACCCTCTGTGGTTTACAGCCACCCTGGGGGTGTTCCACTCAGCCCACTTTCCCCCAGTTTTCTTGCTTGCATGTTATTATTTTGGGGTGTTGGGAAATGAAAGATGTACCTACTTTTCACACTGACTTTATTTTTTCAGCATAGTGTTTAGAAGTTAATATTCTTCCCTGAGGACTCCCTGGAAGAGCCTAGAAGCCGTTTGGACGTCACATAATTGCCCTCTCGAAGGCTGGGGCACTCCCGCGGCGGTGGATGTACAGGGAGAAGTTGCTCTCGCCTCTGGGAAAGACGTCAGGTAACAGCGGCCGTTCAGGAAGCAGCACGCTGTCTCCGCAGTCATCCCCAGACACCACCTCTGTGCAGAGGCGCCTGGCGAAGGAGACGGGCACAGTGTAGTTACGTGCCTATCAAGGGGCACCGTAAGGGACAAAGGCTCAGTGACAGGGACCCAGATCAGCCCGCCAGATACAAACCAGCGACTCCGGAAACAAAGATATTCTGGGGGAGACACATTATTTTTAAGTTTTGTACATAAAGTGAAGCCTTGCTAAAATGTTTTATCTTGCATTATTTCTTACATAATGTGCTAACTTAAAAACTATTGTTTTATTATGGAGAATCTCAAACATATATTTAGTCAAACAGAGTTAGCACAGTAAGTCCCATACACCTACAAGCCAGCTTCCACACCCACAAACATTCTGCTTGCCTTGCTTTCTCTGTTCCGCCCACCCTCCAACTGCTACCCCTTTCGGAGATGAAATTTATATACACGGAATCACACAAATCTCAACATATTTAACATATAATAGGTACATTCATTAAACTACACCCCATCAGGATAGTTTTTCATTGTCATTCCAGAAAGTTCTGTCTTTCCCTAGCTAACCTACTCACTTCTCTCCAGGCACAAGCCTCCCAAATTATTGGCTATGGATTAGTTCTGCATCTTCCAGAATATCATAAAAATGAGAGAGCTTATACTCCTCTGTGTTCAGCTTCTTTCACTCACATAACATCTGTGAGAATCGCCCATGTTGTTATGTATACAGATATTCTATTTCTTTTTATTGCTGCACAGTATTCCACTGTATGGACATACAACACATTGCTGTTTATCCGTTCTCTTAGGTATCATTCAGGTTGCTTCCAACGTTTTATCATCATGATTACAAAGGCTCAAGTCTTCTAACTTTGTTCAAGGCTGTTTGAAATCCTCTGGGTTCTTTGCATTTCTACTCAGAATTTTTAAAAAATCTTGTCAATTTCTATAAAAGCCTGTTGGGATCATGATTGGAATTACTTTGGCATTCCCTTTCAATTTTCAGAGAACTGACAGTGTAACAACATGTATTTTCCAATCCATGAACATAGTATAACCCTCTATTCATTTAGGTTATTTCTATTTCTCTAAGAAATATTTTAATAGAGAGATCTTCAACATCATTCAGTAAGCCTATTTCTAAGTATTTTGGGTTTTGGTAAACAGCATGGCTGTAAATTGTTCACTTGTTTCCATTTGTTCACTGAGAGTCTATAGATTATAAACACCAGTGGTTTCTGCATTTCTGTGTTATGTCCATTATGACTGAATTCTGTGGTGTTTTCATTCATCAGCACTTTCTAGGTACAGAGTCAAGCCATTTGCAAACAGCAATAGGTTCACTTCTTTGCTGCCGTCGTGAACTGCGCTTGTCTCTCAGCACAGGTTGGCACGTCAGGTGAATCTTGGCCAGAAGTGCTGAAAGCAGACACCGCCTGTCCTTATCTTGGGAGCAAACCTTTGCAGCATTTTACTTTCAAGCATTTGATCAGCTGTGGGTTTTTCCTAGATGACTTTCATCAGGTTGAGAATCCCTCTTTATTCCTGGTTTGCTGAGAGTTGTTTAAATAAGTGTTCAATTTTTCCAAATGCTTTTCTGCATCTCTTGAAATAATCCCCTCTTTCTCCTTCATTCTGTTAATATGGTAAATTATACTGATTGATTTTTGAACACTTAACCAACCTCCCTTTCCTGAGATGAAGCCACTTGATCATTGCTTTTCTTCGCTAACATCTGTTAACGTTGTTTTTTTTTTTTGTATCTATGTTCGTGAAAGAGAGTTTATATTTCTTATAACGCCTTTGTCAGGTTTTGGCTGATATTAATATTTCAAATACACATCGTTCAAGTTCTCACTAATGTTGAGTTAGATGTAAACATAGCCAGAAAAGAGAAAATGTTTGTTATTACAATGGCAGTGTGTGTGTTTTTTTGCACTGGGAACACGGCCACATCCTGAAGGTAAAAAGGAGGGGAGAGAGGATCAAGCCACATGAGAAGGGTCGTGGGAGAGGAGAGGTTTGCTGCGGTCAGACAGTGGTGGGGTTCCTCTCCCCCGTCTATGAAGCCTGACTTCTAACTTTATTATCTCCTCAAAGCTTTCCTCTTGTCAGATTTTTAGGTGGAATCACTTTTCCAGTTACAATGGAAGCCACTGGAAAAACAGATACATTTTCTCAAGAGTTAAAATTAATTAAATCTAGGAAATGTTGAAACTAAGTCATATAAAATACCTCATGTAATAATGGCACTTTAAAGGTGACTAAAATTTCCATATTGAGCATTATTGGTCTTCTCAGAAGATAACGTGCTGAGGGCCTACTGTGTGCATGAAAGGGCTGGGCATCAGCAGGCAGTGACCCGGATGCCCAGCCCTGCTCCTCAGCAGCCTGGGGCCCAGTGGGGGTGGTGATGGGGCTGGTGGCTGACAGTGAGCACAGAGGGCCCCCGACCTGGCACAGGACCGGGAGCCCAGCCTGTGGGGACAGGCAGGAGGAGGGGGCAGAAAGCGGGACCAGCAGTATCAGAGGGCGATGGGCGCGGGAGGCCGGGTGCAGGGGAGAGGAGTCAGGCGAGACAGTGCCGGACAGCTGACCACCAAGGAAACTGGTAGCTGGAGAGGGGCGGTGGGGTAGGGCCTGCAGTCTGGACCATGGGTCTGCAGGGAGCCCTGTGCTCTTCTGCTCTGAGCTCCTGGGGGGGCTGCATCCTGCCTGCCCTTCTGACACCTGCTGTGCAGCTCTCAGAGCTGAGGCTGCAGAAGCTGGCACCACAGTCACCCACTAGCAGTTGCCAGGGTAACAACACTCTATAGCAGGAAAACTAATTAGTGCCTGAGATTTGGGTAACTTCCTCAGACTACCAGCTTCCTGACTCTCTGTGGTGGCCAGCTAGGTGGGTCCCACACTTCTAATTTTTCGGTGTGAAAGACACAAGGCGAATTTTATCATGTACTCTGATTCCCCTAGTTGAATCAGTGACCAGGTAAACATGAGCAGATCCAGCCCTTGGATGCACAGCCAGGCTCGCTCGTTCTGGAGCTCAAGGGAGTCTATGGAGACCCCACACACTCTTGTCTCCAGAATCTGGGCCCTATTTGTAAACTGGGAGATGTTAGATCACAATCAGCTTCCAATCAGGCCTCAGCCTCACCCGCTGTACTCCGTTTCCATGGCGCCATATGATCTGAACGGTCCTGCTTTCCACTTCCTCACAACCGTCTTCTCCAGAATATAAACACCACGGGGGCAAGGACTCCACCTCTCCTGTTCAAGTTATATCCTGAGAGCCCAGTCTGGGCCTGGCCCATGGCAGACACTCAAACCCTTACTGAAGGAGTAAATTCATTCATTCCTGGATAAGACGGCAGTTATTGAGATTTGTACCCTGCGGGTTCCTTTGGAAGTACCCAGTGCAACTGCCTTGGGGGAAACCTTGAGACTTTGGTTCAAAGGCCTAACTTGAGCTCCCCCATTGCTAGAACCCATAGGTCCCAGCATATTTTTACACCCGAGCCTCAGTTTCCCTGCTGTAAGTTGGATAGAATAGTCCTTGCCTCACAGCCCTGGAGAACAGGGTGAGAAAACATTATGTCAAAAGTGCTGGTGAGTGTCTGTGCAGACATGAGGCATGGTTTCAGTTTTAATACAGAGGGAAGGACTGTCCACAAAATCGATGTGCTGGTCCAGGACCTCACAGTAAATGGAGAGAGCTGCTCACTGGGGCTCAGGTGTGATGTTGTTATTCGGGGATTTTTCTTCTTTTTGTATTGAAATCTATTACAAAAGGGTTGAGGTTGCACTTAAAAAAAAACTGCTCCACAACAGAGGTTTCAATAGTAAAAGCTATTCTGGAGAAAAAAGGAAAACTTTTTTCTTCTGGAGTACCAACTAATTTATAGTAACAACCTACTCATGAAAAGGATATATATGAATTCTTTTGGAATACAAGTCCAAAAGGTGACAGAAATTTGGAAATTTCTTCTATTTCAATGCTGAAATTTAATTCACAATGAATTTCTTTTCAAGTGTGGAACTTTTTCCCCTCGATTTTTACATGACTTTGTAATAAGAGCAGTTGTACGGGCTCATCAACAAAAGAAGAGAGCTGATGGAGCAGAGATGTTGAGTGTAAATATTTAGTGCAGGGGTTGGCGGCTTTTAAATTTGCATCTTGATCTAAATGTATCTGCTGATTTCCCATCTGCTAATATTTTCCCATCTGCTAAAGACCTGCCGCCAGGGAAGGGAACGCCTTTGTCTTCACTGCTTAACCTCCATGTCCCCTTCACCTGAACTTGGAGACAGCACAGTGTGCTCTGCAGAGCGCGCCTGCGCACACACACTCAAACACACGGACTCAGACTGCGGACACGCGCTCTGACCACAGGCACCACCACTGGCCCAGGAGCCCGTCATCGAGGACGGGGTTAACCCAGGGATTTGTTGCCCCAGAACCCTCGAGCAAGGTAGAGTCCTGGCAGTAGTCATCCTGGGATGCAGCCAGCCCTGGGGAGGAGGCATGGCTGTCAAACAGCCACTGCAGACAGTTCAGCCCGAAGGCGAAGCTCTGCACCCCAGAGACGGGAGGCGCCTGGGGGCTGCAGCAGGGAAGCTGGTCCCCGCCCCTCCCGGCATCTCTGCCCTCTTCCAGTTCAGACCCCCCTTCCCCACTACCAGGGGTGGAATGTTCTACCTTTGGCTTTGGTGCCCAGGAAAGAGCTGGAGCTTCGGCCCAGGCCCCAGGGGTTCAGTACCACCTTCCATGACAGCCCCACGCCCCCGAGCCCCCTTCCTCCTTGAGCAATACAGTGCATTAACAAACTCATCTAGTCTGTGTCTATGATTTACACCACGAGAGCTTCCCCCTTTTCGTGTTGCAACCCTAAGAAGCCTAAAAGTGCCAGCGGCTCCCCTCTAGGGGCCCTGAGAATGTGCTGACCCAAAGGCAGCTCTGGCGTGGCCGTCTGCCCCTCCAGGAAGGCCGCAGCATCCAGACAAGCCCTCCCTCAACAGACCAGGGATGGAGAGTGAAACGGCGCCGAAGGGCAGGAGTCACGTTTATACTCAAAATCAAGTCCGTCCCACGAGGTGCCGGCCACACAGACACTTGATTGATGGCGGCAAGTAGCGAGCCTCAGTTTTGCTGGGAGCACGCCTTTGTGGAAGCCAGAGACGAGTAAAATGTACGCGAGCACATCGAGTATGCGGCAAGGACGGGACACACAGACAGTACGCCAAGCACCACGGAGGCAGTAGGGGCTGGGGACAGACGGGGCAGCAGCCAGGCTCTGCTTCTGGGTGCGTCTGTGCGCACGGGGCTCTCCCCGCGGCCCCCGTGGTCCTGGGGCAGCCCACCAGGACTTGGGGAGTCTGACCACACTGGTCTCTCCGCCTCGTCCTCGCTAATTTATAAGTTCCCGGGCTCGTGCTCAGCCCCCATTGCCGGGCTGGGCTTCCCTCCACGCAGAGAGCAGTGTCAACCCAAGTGCTCCCGTGATATTTCTGTTCTCCGTCAATTACTTGCGGGCGCTTCACAGCCAGGAGGAAATACATACTGTGCTCCAGCAAGAGCCGCTGTGCCGAGGTCAGCAGGAACTCATTGTCCTTTTTGCTTCACAACAAGGCCATCCTGACATCTGTAAGATTTGCTGTACGCAATCCAGGTGCCACAGGCTCAGAGAGATGGGCCCATGGTGGTGGCGGGGCCGGGGGGCGGGGGTGAGACCAGGAGCAGGGAGAGACAGATGGACAGACAGACGTGGAGGAGTCTCCTGAGGGCTGGACCATTCAGTCCTGGACCTGCCTGGCAAAGGTTTCACCAAATGAGTTGCATCATCTAAGGGGAGGGTAAGTACTTGGCAAATGTCTACAAGACAACATTGTGTGGATGGCCCACTGGAGACAGTCCCCACCACCGGAACAGAACGTGCGGGGAAAGGAGCCCAGCAGAGACACGGAGGGGCCCATGTCCCTGCCACCCGGTGCGTGGCCTCGAGTCCTAACAGTCCTCATAGGTCCAGATCACCAAGTGAGATGGACTGGGGGTCACCGTGCCCCATCAGAGGCTCAGGAGGTGGATGGCCGGCTGGGAGCAGCGTCCCCCCGCCCCCAACAAGCACTGCCTTCCTTAAGTGGGGTGAGAGGGAGTTAGAAGCGGACGTGACAACCCGTCAAGGAGCTCTTCTCCACAGGAGAGGTTTTTCTTGGGAAAGGAGATTTGGCGGTTTGGCAAGAGCCCGTGCTGGGACGACAAAGGACCATAAGTGGGAGAGAAACTCTGAGGGGCCTTGTGGGGTGGCGGGAGGCTAGGGGGCCCCTTGTCCTTCCGTGCCCCGAGTCAGAGGCACAGGCCTAGCGCGCACACGTGCACGCCCACGTCACAATGTGTGCACACATGTGCGGCCTGGGGTGGGTGCTGCCCGAGGTACCTGCTCCTGTGGCTCCAGCTGTGGGGGACAGCAATGCTTCCCCCGACCTGAGTCCTGGCGGGCCCGACTTAGCTGCTGGCCTAGCAGTGAACACACCTCTCCCTGGGGCTTCCGAGGCTTAGAGACGACGTCTCTGCAGCCTGTACCTGCTCCCTTTGGTCGTCTCCAGAAAAGCGAGCATGTGATTTCAATTTGAAATTAAAAGTCATGTCTGAATAACAGAGCTGCATCCTCATTTCCTAATGCCCCGGTTTTTACTACTTTGCATTCAACTGTGAAAAGTCTTTTAAAACTCGGAACAGCAGTGAAACTTGAATGAATTTTTGACCCATTATTGCATAGCGGGTGTGCCTTCCAAGTTGGAGAGACTGCCAAGTTCTCCCCACCTAATATTTCCACTTTAATTGTGCCACTTGAGAAATTTACGTGCCTCAAAATATGGCATGAATCTTACGCTTATTGCAGTATCATTAGCAGCAACATTTAAGCAACATCTGTGTGCTATAGAACTAATTGAAGTAGCAGAAGTGGCAGCTGTAAATCCACAGGAAGATGGCAGTTTGTGCCCAGCACTGCTGAGTTAGCTGCTAACTGTCAGCCTGTTCCCGCAATCTGGTCTCGAGCACCACGGTACAGGCACACAGTGTCCAAAAAAATACAGCGAGTAGGCTAATGATCCTATTAACCACTTTGTTGCACCAATTTGGCTGTTTTTCCAGTTTCCTTGTTGAATTTCATTATAAATTTCTCCATTCTTGTAAAAAAGTCCAGTGTGAGACATGTCTGACTTTAAACTACTTACCTGAGCCGAGAAATGCTCGTCTGGCCAGACCGAACTGAGAACTGATTTTTTTGTGATTTAATAATTTGGTTTCCCCCTTACTCCTTGCAAGTCGCTTAAAAAATTTTTTTATTCCACATGTCTCTGTAAAAAATAACTTAAAATCCATAGTAACTCTGATATTTAAAGCAATGGCATTTTCTTCCCACGAATATAACATTTTCAATAATCAATACAAGACGGCAGCCGTAATTCACTGCGGGCGGGGGTGGGGCAGGCGCAGCTGGTAAGGGGGTGCCAAGGTGTGAGAGCGCCTCGGATGACTCGCCAGCTCCTCACGTCATGGCTGAGGAGTGGGCGGCCAGGTTCTCTGGGTTCAGACCCAAAGGCATCGCCTGCTTTCCTTCCCCAGATATGGAGAAAGATGATGCCGATCCTTCCACACAGGGAGCGAGTTAAGCTGGGAGTGAGGGATTTACTGAGATGCCTCTTTGTGAAGAAGTGAGGGCATCCGAGCCACTGCTTTTATTTGGAATGCTCCTTCCACTGAGTATGGCTGGAAAAGCTATTTCTCACGCCTCCTACAAAAACCAGCCCCATCCTGCTCTTAACTCTGGTCCCGCTTGTTTTAGTCTTGGCAGCGAGTGGATGTTTCTCCCTCGGCACCTGGCCCTTAGACAATGATGTAACTGGTATCTTTCGAAGCACTCAAGAGTGTTGGAAATACACAGAAAGGCGGCCTCCTCCAATATATGGTGACTGGTGTGTTTGCCAACAGCCCGCCTTCATTAGAAAGCTGGCACGTCCACCCCGCTCCATGTGACACGCCGTTAACTGTGGACATTTGTTGTCTTAATGCTCAAGTACTCAGGGACTCGACTGATGAGGGAGAAACTGTTTGGGGTCTGCTGGACCCCACGCTTAGGGTGGCACGCCACCTCATGGTATTGGAAATCAATAGCCACGTGACTGCTCAAAGGTCGGGGGGTCTCCAGAATTAACTTCCTGGAACTAAATTACTATTCCCTGTTTCTTGGTTTGTTTTCTAACAATAACACATGTTAAGGGGGCCTGGTTAAACAGCACTTATAAAACACAAAGTGAAAAGAACAAAACCTGAAACACTGGCTCACAGCTGCCAGTTCCCCTCACCAGCTCAGGGAACATCAGGATG
This sequence comes from Capra hircus, assembly GCF_001704415.2. NCBI lineage: Eukaryota > Metazoa > Chordata > Mammalia > Artiodactyla > Bovidae > Capra > Capra hircus. The sequence continues at coordinate 2,933,456 of NC_030833.1, forward strand.
GAAAGCATGCTGAAAGCTCCATCCATCTGCAATTCGAGTTTTTTTTTCCCCCTCAATCTATTTCTTTTTTAGTGGCGGTGTTTCAGTCTTAGCACAAAAGGATAAAAGCTGGCTTGTAAACTATCCATCTCTGACTTATCAACATAACGCAGCTTAGTAATAGCTTGGCTCTATCCGTCCTCTCGGATGTGGCTTGGGGAAGTCAACAGCACAAAATGCAGACGCGGTGCATGCTAACTGAGAAATAAGCTCCCTCACCTGCCCTCACACAGTCCTTTCTTTGGACACACCCTCTGAATGAAATTCTTTAGCAAGGCTGACCCACAGCCCCATCCCTGCCCTGGGGCCCTTTCCAGAATGCGTGCTCTCTTCACCTTTACAGGTAGAAAAGTTACTGAGGCTTCAACAATAGATACCTGGGTTACGTCTGCTGATGATTAGCAAATTAGGAAATGCAACAGAAATTTAAAATTACTTATTAGTTTGTCTCAAAATAGCAAGACCCCCATTATATCTAAGCCTACGTTCACAAACACATGATTTTAAAAAATCTGTATTTCCTAAAGTAAAAAAGAGAAGAGTGAGAGGGTAGCACTGCTTTGCACTCACGCCGATCTCCCAAAGCCTGCGCTCAGGGGGACACCCACGCTCAGGGAGACGCCTGCGCTCAGGAAGACAGTCGGACTCCCCTGCTTTCTTCAAACACTGAGCTTTGTCCCCTTGGGTGAGGAACTGGCCTCACAGTTGCTAAGGGAGGAAGATTCGAATAGCCTTTTCAGAAGACTGCAGAGACTCCTCTGAACATGTATCCAAACCAGACAACGGAATTCTTCACATTCAGTTGCGGTGCAGGCCTGAGTCCCGCAGCGAACATCTCGCTGAACCCAGGCCATCCATCCTGTCCTGTGCAAGGCGCCCTGACTCGCGGCGGGTTTGTGACACTGTGCACTGGTCATTTGGAAGTTGGCTCACAGAGTTACACACGTCTTCCAAATACTGACACGTTTCTTTACAAAATGTTGCAAAAGTTAACATTTGTTTACATCACTAATCTTGTCAGAAAAGCCCAAGTATCCAGGAGCTGTAAAGCTCACAGTGGCAGACGCCAAGTTTCCAAAAATTCTAATTTTTGTTCAAATACAGATTTTTATCATCGGTAACAAACATCGTGAGTTGTCCTCCTTGAGGGGACAGAGTCAGACTCAGTCCATTCATTTGAAAAACAGGTATTGATTTGGCTGTGCAGGGTCTTCATTGGGGCGCGTGAGGGTTGCGTGTGCGATCTGGCTCCCTGACCAGGGACTGAGCCTGGGCCCCCTGCATCGGGAGCCCCGAGTCCCTGGACCACCAGGGGAGCCCCTGCTCATGGTGGAGAAAACGCGCAGCAAGCCTAAGTCTGCACGGCCCTCAGCACGACTGCGTCTGGCTGCTGGGATGGTGGCCCACGAGCTCGCTCCTGAGCAGCAGAACCACCCTCCCCCCCCCACCCCAACCCATGTTGCCACAGATTCCTCTGGAAATCCTCTTTGCAGCTTGGGTCTCCCTTGTTAACTAAGTGAAGCTCTCTGCACTGAGCTGGTGCTCTGAGCCCCAGAGGGTCTGTGGGGGAAAATCTTGCCTGGGTATCTTGCTGTGCTAGGGGTCTGAAAGCTCGTGGGGCCAAGGCCTGTAGGTGGGAGCCCAAGGCCAAAGCCCTGAGGGGCATGGGCCCTGCTCTTGACCTCTGCTCGCACATCTGGGATGCAGGGGTGCATGTGAGTTCCCGAGGCGAGGCTGTTCTGGCAGAGCCGGTGTGGCCCTGAGCTGCTCCCACAGCTCGACTGCAGCCCATAAACAAGCAGTGGGGGCAAGGGGGCTCCTCCCGCACGGCCTCTGGCACTGCGCGTGCCCCCAGGGCCCCCAGGCTGGCCCCCCCAGCAGGAGAGCCTGCGGGATCCCCCAGCCCAGGGAGCAGGAGCAACACCAGTGGCCACCCTCAGACTAGTTCAAGGGCATCAACGTGAGCACTTTCTGGAGTCACCCAGGTGTTGGAGTCTCCCTAGAGGCAGGCACTCGGTGCACAGAATGGTGGCCTTCAGCGGCCTGCTTATAATCTTCACGTTGTGGAATACCGGGCAGGAAAGGAAAGGGAGTGTGAGCAGCACACAGGTCACGACACAGTGTCATAAGGACACCAGAGAAGCCACACCCACTTTAAGAGCCACACGGAGGTGAGCTGGGCCCTCCTGGGAGGGGCGTGTCCACTCCCCACCTCTGCCCCAAAGGCAACACCTTCCACCTGCCTTCACCATGCCTGTATCTTTTTAAAGATTTGATCCTCGGTGTGGTGTTGGAGAAGACTCTTGAGAATCTCTTGGACTGTAAGGAGATCAAACCAGTCCATCCTAAAGGAAATCAGTCCTGAGTGTTCATTGGAAGGACTGATGCTGAAGATGAAACTCCAATACTTTGGCCACCTGATGCGAAGAACTGACTCACTGGAAAAGACCCTGATGCTGGGAAAGATTGAAGGCAGGAGGAGAAGGGGACGACAGAGGATGAGATGGTTGGATGGCATCACCGACTCGATGGACATGAGCTTGAGCAAGCTCTGGGAGCTGGTGATGGACAGGGAGGCCTGGCGCGCTGCGATCCATGGGGCCGCAGAGTCGGACACGCCTGAGCGACTGAACCGACGTGCCTGCTTGCGTGTGTGTGTGACTGTGTGTGCGCGTGTCTGAGAGCTCTGTGAACGCCGCGTCTGCATGCCGCTGCCCCCACTTTGTTCACTTGCTGTCTACTCGCAGTTCCATGTTGCGCCTGTCACAGCGCTTGGCTGTGTTCACTTTCACCGTCGCACAGCCTGTCGCCCTGTGAACACTCCACCAGGCACACATGTGCTCCTGTCCGGGTGCCTGCACACGGCAGGCATGGGAACACTCTGGCCTGGCTCCTGGGACGTGTGCTCGTGGCGAGGGACGCACGGCGGTCAGGAGCTAGGGTGGTAACATCCAGGGGACTCTCAGGGGCTGCTGGAGTTGCGGCTCGAAGGCTCTCGGGGCTAAGTTAGGATGGACATGTGTGCGCTTCCCCAGACCTGACTCGAGAATGAGCGGCAGGGGCATGGAGCCCCGCGGGTCACGCCGACCGTGAGGCGAGGGCCCCGGGCTCAAGTCTGGGCTTCACAACTGAGGATACACACTTGTCTTGGTGGGGGAAAGCCATCCACAGCGGGGTGCGGTGAGGACCGCAGGCGCCGGCTTGGTGGATATGGTGACGTCGTGACACAGTCGTTTCCACAGTACAGACGCAGGGACCCGGCAGCCGCGGGAGGGGTGACCTGTGGAGACTGTCGCCACTCGGCCCCAGAGCAGAGGCGAGGCCCCACGGGACCGCAGGAGGCCCTGAGGGCTCTCGGGGTCAAAGAGCCGCTGGGATGACACTTGGAAAGCTGGCTTTTCACCTCTGCTGGGCCCTGGTCCTCTCCTCTGTTTGAACATAAATTCTTGTTTTACAAACAAAACACAGTTCCTTTCAGGAATGCCTTCTGGGAGGGGGTTTGCCCAAAGCAGTTTCCTGGGAGGCTGGGTCTGTGTGCGGGGCCACCAGTCACGGGGCTCGGCCTTCGCTGATCTGGTGGAGTCCCTCCCGCCGGGCGCTGGCCCACCTGCAGCACCCTCGACAAGCCGGGGTCTCCGGGACTGGCCGCTGTGAGTTCTGGCCAGGATGAGGCTCTGCATGCTGACTGCTGTTTCTCCAGTTGTGAGGAGCGCTTCCAGGGGAGTCCTTCAGATAATCACCGTCTTGATCTCGAATGTAAATATTGTCACCATGGTTCAGAGAGAGATTAATGATTTGCTGACAGCTCCGTATATCCTTAGGAAGTAACGTACCAAAGCGTGCCTGGCCGTCCTGTCTCCGGGATCGCTGGTGGAAGGCCCACACTGGGTGGACTGGTCGCTCTGGGGCTCGATAGCTTTTCTGAGCGACCTACTCACTGAGAGGGAGACTCTGCATTTGTCTTTCAAGGAGGAAAAGGGTGCCAAGCGCGACTGCCAGGCGCCTCCCCGCACTGTCTGCACCCTCTGGAGGGACCTTGGGGCGGCATTACCGGCTCTGCCCTGGAGAGGGGTCCAGCAGGCTTGCGGTAGCCTGGCCGCCAGGGCGAGCCCCCGCCACTGGGGCCTCCTCCCCCTGCCTCCACTAGGCCGTGGGTGCGGATTCCTTCACCCCCTGGAGACTCAGGGCAACCCGGCCCCCACCCCCCACAACCGCCCTGGTTCCCCTGGGCCATAGGTCACCACCGCCCTGAGGGTCCCGGGCAGGGAGGCAGGGCGCCCAGCTGGATTGCACCCTGCTGCCCCGCCCCAAGGGAGCCCAGCACACGCGGCTGTCCAGCCTGGGGCCAAGGACAGCCTGTCTGCCCGCCACCATCGCCTCGAACGACCACGTCCCCTTGCTGAAGCCGGGCCTGCGGTTCTGTTGGAGACACGGTGTTAGTGTCAATACCAGGAGGACCGGCCAATTACACTTCACATCTGATCTTCTTACATTTTCAAAGTGTTTTACACTAATTAGTCAGTCCTGTTAGCTCTAAGGATTAGTAGCGTCTCTAACAAGACACAGCGACACTGACTTCGCTAATTATGTAAAACATGGGCGCAGAGACGAGAAGGCTGGCATCGCCCGGCTCGGGCCGGCTCTGCCAGGAAGAGGTGCCCGCCCACCCTGTGCTCTCGTGGCCCCGAGGACAGAAGGCCCCCACGGTCTGTTCTGTTCTCTCCGGGGGACTGCCCTCCCCCGACTCTCTCCTGCCAGGAAGCCCGTCCACTCCCACGACAGCTCCCCACATCGCAGGTGCTGCACCACCCTCAGCAGACAAAGGGGCGATTCGGGTCACGGTGCCCCCGGGAGGTGGAGGGGGAGACCCCGAGGGAGCGGGCGGCACAGGCCTGCTGACCACTGTGAGCTGCTTCCCTGACTAGAGACCACCTGAAGCCCGCCGAGAACAGACGTCCCCCTCTGCGTCCCGGGCTGCGGCGGGGTGCCTGTCCTCCCTGCCCTGCCTCTTTCGCGGAGGCCAGAGCCGCCCGTGCTCACCTCTGCTCCAACTCATCTGGCTGCCCCTTCCACTCAAAATGCCCTCGACATCCTGTCCGGCGCTAACAGTGCAGCTTGAGCCCCGCCTCCCCCGGAACCCTCGACTGTCTAGTTCAGCCACACCTCCTTCCATGACTTTGAGACACACACACCCTGGGCTGATCCTGTGTGCACGCTGGAGTCACACGGCCTGGCTGGGTGGAGCATGCACGCTGCTCCACGGCCTCACTGTCCTGCACGTGGAGAGGACATCTGAGAAAGATGGCGGGGCTGTCTTACGAGCGATTCCCTCACGAGACCAGACTGCACCTGTGCTCCCACGGCACCTGTCGGGGTCCCTTCCTCATCAAGTAGACAGGTATGCTTCTCTAAGTCCAAACCCAGGGCATCTCCGTCGCAAGCACACACACACACACACACACACAAAATCCAGTTACTCAATTTCCTCCTATGGAGACAAACACTGCCGCACTCTGCTCCACAGCTGGTCTTAAGAAGACGATGTAATACCAACACATACATATGTGTTGTCTACTTGTGTGTGGCTGTATCGAAGTCTGTATCCTCAGAACAGTCACGAGCCCTACTTTTCTGATTATATAATAAAGACATACGTCATATAAAAGTTTAACAACGCTGGAAAGCAACCCCCACAGAGCAACTCACCCAACGCTTTCTGCCAGTAATAGCAGCATGGAGTCGCTCAGTCGCGTCCGACTCTCTGCAGCCTCATGACTGGAGCCCGCCAGGTGCCTCTGTCCACGGGATTCTCCAGGCGAGAGTACTGGAGTGGGCTGCCATTGTCGTCTCCAGGGTATCTTCCCGAACCAGGTATCGAACCCGGATCTCCCACACTGCAGGCAGATTCTTTACCATCTGGGCCACCAGGGGAGCCCAGGGTATCTTCACGCAAACACTCTGGCAGATCCTCTCCCAGTCTCTTACACTTTCACGCACAACTAGGAACTTTCACACCACAACACGGATGACACCTGACGCTTTATCCCATCACCTTCCCCACTCAGCAGCGAGTCCAGGCCCTCTCTTACCCATGTCAACACACACAGATTCATGTCGCCAATTTGCACAGCTGGTCTGTCTTGGCGCTGGTCAGCTGTATCACGACTTCATCAATCCGTGTCCTTAAGGGGACTTCCACGTCATTTCCCACTTGTTGCCATCATGCAGTGGTGTGACAAGTGTCCCTGTAGCTGTGGCCTTGTGTACGCAAGACACTCCCCTCCCCCACAGTCAGTTTCTCAAAGGGGAGCCGTGTGGGGCATTTTAACATTACCCGACTGCCCTCAGCAATACGCTCCTCCTGGCCCAGTGTGTGGGCCCTTTTCTCTACTCTGGCGGCAGAGAATTACACGTTCTGTCCTAATCTAACCCAGTTGACACTGAAGCGCTGTCTCACGTTTAATCTGTGGCCGTGTGGTCCCTGAGTGGGTGCAGGTCTCTCCCCGGGATGCCAACGGCGTGTGCACCCTCCCCTGGCCTGCCTGCTCCTCCTCAGGCCCACGCCGCCCGCTCTTGGTGGCTCTGGGACACACTGGCGCCGCTGGCAGGGAAGGTGGGCCTGGTGGCACCTGAGCAGACATGTGCCCTGGCAGCCGGGCTGGGCGCGGGCAGCCGCCGCCGCCGCCCTGTGCAGCTGGCCCCGCTCTGGCGCTCGTTTCCGGGGCTGCACACGGCTCCCAAGCAGCGCTGGGGGCACCGGCACTCCTGCCGGAATGCTCTGAGCCACTTGCCCAGGGCAGCTGGCTGCTCAGGGGCCACCGCCTGGAGCGGCCACCCTGACACAGGCCTGCTGCGACTCTGCACACCCCTCCTGAGTCCACAGACACCACGACTGCCGCTGTCAGCAACAGGCCAGGAGAGAGGCAATACCCAGTGCTTCCGGCCTCAGTGACGGGCCTGGCGACCCACGTCAGAGCTGCTCACGGGCTTCGCTCTGAGTGAGTCAAGGGTCAAGGGAAGGGAGAGCAGACGGGGCTCTGATTCATTTAACAGGACTCGGGGGACGAGTCCTCAGATGAGGGTGCTGAGATCACCGCCCAGGGCTCCTGTGGGGCGCATGTGGGGACCCCACCTCTGTCCCTGAGCACCCTCCACACCCAGACGCAGGCGAGGGGCTTCCCAGAATAACTCACTGCCAGCTGACCACCCGAGGATGTGCCGCACAGCCCTTAAGCGGATACAGAGGCTGTATCAGTGTCTCTCTGCACCAAGGCACCATGGACTGGGGGCTCGAAGCCACAGAAACATGTTTTCTCATAGCTCTGGAGGCCGGAAGTCCAAGAACTAGGGGCCGCCAGGGCCACACTCCCCAGAGGCTCTATGGGAGGGTCCCTCCTGCCTCGTCTGGCTCCGGGCACCCTTAGCCTGTGGAGCCTCTGCCTCCATCGTCAGGGGGCCTCCTCCCGAGGGTGTCCTCCTCTTGTGCCTCTGAGACCGACAGAGCCGTTAGATCTGGGGCCAGACAACCCAGGGAGATCTCCCCGTGGGATTCCTCATGGACGCACATCTGCAAAGATCCTCTTCCCCAGTAAGGTCAAACACACAGGTTCCAGGGGCCTGGTTGTGCGCAGGTCCCTCTGGGGCCCTCTCGGACCCACAGCTGCTGCAGGACGACGTGGCCCCTGCAGTGGACAGATGGGGTGTCAGCACAGCTCCTCACCACCGAGGGGGGGGGTCTTCCCCTCCACGGCACCAGGACCGGCTCCAGGGGCTTCCGAGCAGAGGAAGCTCCAGCCTGCACCGTCCTCCCAGCACAGAAGCCCGTGGTGACAGCGGCTGGAGTCCAGAACCAGCACTACGAGCACGGGCTGAGGGTCTGCAGAGGGAGCGGAGGCTCTGAGAAGCCCTCAGGGAGGCCGGCGGAGGAGAGGCGGCCACTACCAGCGGTACGCGGGCCCTCAGCGGCCTGGCGGGCTCAGGCCCAGCACCCAACAAGCTCCCAGCGCTTCCTCGCGAAAATCTGTTCATCTACATCTGAGACCAATTTGCCTGAAACTACACAATACCTGTCACATTGTTTCCTGGCACAGAAGTCAGATGTTTGCATGGAAAAGTACCGACAGCTACATACCTCTTGGTGGTGTAATATTTAGACGTGTCATTCTGCATCTCAAAGAAAAGGCAGTTTTTAAATCAATGCAGGTTCTCAGCGTGGCACTCGGCCTGGAGACGGCGCAGAAGGCCCTCCGGCAGGTGAGCAGAGCTGGGCGCCCAGACTGCATGGTGCGCTGTCCAGAGGCTCTGGTTGGAGCCACGTGGCGGCCAGATGTGTGCACGGAGTCAGCAAGGGTGCACACCACCAGGCCTCTGCGGGGGGCGGCAGGGGCTGTGCCCCTCCCGGGACCCAGGCAGAGGCTGGGGGCCGTGCTCCAACTTTCTCTTCTTGCAGAGACGTCTGGGAGCTGCCAGGTACACACACCACCGGGTTTTTCTTCAGTGCCTCTAGTTTAAAATCGCTTTGTTCAGCTTGTGTTATGTATGATTTACTCCAACAAGACTACAGATTTCTGAATTGAACGCTGCTTTACGTTTAAAGCTGCCGCCGTCTCCCCAGCTGCCCACCGAGCCCTGCGCGGCTGCGCTCACTCACAGGCGTTCCCTGTCCCCATCCAGGGGTTAGAGTTGGGCTGCAGTCACTCCAGGAGGCAGGCAGGTGCTGAGGGGCCCTCAGCTGCTGCTCATAAGGCAGCAGAGTAAGGACGAGGTCAGCGCCCCTCTGCTTTTAACCCCTGCTGTGTCACAGGGGCGCCAAGGAGCCAGGGACGGACCCTTCGCCTACAGAGTCCTGGCCACTCGGCGCCGTGTCTGGACTGCCACCATTTCGTCCGATGCTCTGCTGGCCCGTGGGCAGGGGCCAGCCCCTGCCTCTCAGCCTGTCACCACACGTGCCCCGGGAATAGGCTCTGAGCCAGCATGGGAGGCCCAGGACTGTGGTCACCTTGTGGCTGCCGGGACCTGTCCAGGGTCAGAGAGGGTAGGAGGAAGCCTCTGGCCAGCACCCAGCATCCAGGACTGGTCAGCTGCAGCCGCTTTTAGAAACTGGGTGGGAAAGGCCATGGGGCTGGGGGATCTCCGAATTCCCTGCCACCTCCATCTCCTCCACACTGGAATCCAGAAGCCCAAGTCCTAACAGAATAGCCCTAGAGCCGTGTCTGCACGCGAAGGACAAGGTTTGGGCCGAAGCAGCCCCACCTGCCATCTGCTCTGGGCGTGGGGACCCCCACCCAACGCTGGCACGGCCAGGGCTACAGGGGCTGGGCGTGTCCACGTGCCCCTCCTGGGCACCTTCTGTGTCACAGGACACCATCAGGCACAGCGACAAACGGGAAGGGCTGGAGGCAGCTGGGGGCAGGAGGAGACCCAGGAACTGCAGGACCCAGGCGGGAGGAGGGCCAGGCCACCCCCAGGCAGGGATGGCCAAGGGGGACGCAGAGGATGCTTCTGGAGAATGGTGGGGAGCTGCTGCAGGAGGCCCCCGAGACACGCGGGAAGGGCCAAGCTGGGGTCCCTGGGTTACTGCCGCGTCTCAGCAATAGTCACGGGCAGGGGGCTCTGCCCGGGTCCGGCCCTTGTGCACGGGGCCCTACTCACGCTCTGCAGCAGATTATGTGCCTGCTTGGGAATCAAAACAGTGAGCAAGCGCAACGAGGGAAGTGCCTGGGAACACAGCGGGGCCGGTCGCACATCCGGCGTCAGGAGGAGCTCTGTTCAGGGACAGGATTGGGTGCAGTCATGTCTGTTCCCTGGGAGGGTCTCCAAGTTCCCACGAAATGTAACCCTGTGGGGTGGGGTGGGGGGCTGTTTCACTTCCCAAAGAAACACGTCCACAAGAACTGACCCAGAAAGTGAGCAAGTGTGTTCAGGGATGCAAGCCCCTGCCCCGGGGCCCCCAGCCGGGGGGCAGAGGGTGCTGGCACTGAGAGGGCGGCCAGTGTCCTGCTGCGCCAGCTCTGTCATCCCAACTGGCCCTGGGTTGAGTCCCCAGTGGCGGCTGGGCAGGGCTGGCCTTGCCTCCTCTGGGGTGGGGGTGGGCAGGGGGTGCCGCGAGTCATCCCAGTCACGTCTCAGCTTCGGGCAGCATCTGTGCCCAGAGGCCCGGGGACCCAACCTGCTGCTGGAGCCGGCAGCTCGGCTATGTACCTGCTCCTGTGTTTCCTGCCCGAAGTCTCACACCTGCATCCACTTTGCCTTGTCGTCATGGTGATCAAAGCACGCAAAAGTAACGCTTTTTGCTCAGTATCACATGCTGCTTGGTGTTTGGACACTGTATTTTCTCCAGATGGGTTTTTCTTCATTTAAGTCAACAAAGTCTGGGAAGCACAAACTGCGTGTGTTTGGGAACCAAACAACAGTGATGTGTTAACGGGAAGCCTTGGGAGAGACCGTGGCGCGTGCGTGTGTGGTGGTGTGCGTGCCAGGGAGGGCCCAGGCTGAGAAACAAGCAAAGCAAGAGGTGAAGCTCCTGCTCCTCACCCCCCATGCTGCAGCCCTGGCCACTCCCAGCCCCCGGCCGGCACCCAGACGCAGAAGGACATGCGCACACACTGGGAAAGCTGGTCAGGGGGCTCCCCAGAGCAGCAGATTCCGGCCCGTCCTTCTGCGTCCCAACACGTCAGAGTCCATGATGACCACCAGCAAGGTCCGTCCTGACCACAGCGCCCGTGGTCACCACCCTTCCCAGCGTGGCTGCTCCCAACAAGCTGCTAAGTGGATGGTCTCTGCAGGTGCCAACGGCACCGAGGCCATGCTTTTAGGATTAATCTTAACTGCCGTCCACATGGAATTTGTTCTTACGGCTTTGTTTCAGAGGAGGAAAAAACACGAATTAGAAACGTTGAGAGACTCGTTAACACCGCCCTTTCATCCAGCGAGGCGCCGTCCGCTGCCTGGTGTCTCATCCTTGTCCTTGTCCGCTCCAGCCCATCCGCCCAGCAGGGGCCCCCAGGAGCTGGCCTGGGTGATGGAGGCCAGACGCCGTCCATCTGTCCACAACTGGAGCCACAGGGTCCGAGGACCCTGGGCGCCTGCCCTCAGCCACTTAAGGGATGTGGGTCCTGCAGTTTCTCCAGGCTCCGGGTCTGGCTTTCAACTGCCACCCCATTTCCTTCAGACAGACAGACAAGGCTGCCTGGCAGAGTTCCATTAAATCTCATTGTCTTTCAAACTGATAACAGGTAAAATTGATGTGAAAACTTCAAATCCCTAAACACAAACTTCAATCAAATACCCGTAAACAAGAAAGAAAAAGCCTGCACAGGCCGGGGGAGGCCAGTCGGTTCAGTCCTCGGCCAGGACCCCTGCCAGGCCGGCAGCAGGAAGGCCCAGTGCAGAGAGAGCGTGTGGAGGCCCCAGCGCGCCGGCTCAGAGCCGCCGGGGAGGGCCAGCTTCCGGGGAGAGCACCCGCGCTGGAGGCTTCTCTGTGTCCCGCCGTAAGATAGCTCATTTACCGCTTCCAAGCCCGCCTGTGCGCAGCCTGAAGCCTCAGCAGCACCGGGGCCTGGGCTGAGCTCCCAGGAGCAGCGCGCTGCTCACATGGCAGGGGTGTGATGGCCTGCCTGCTCCCCGGTGGCCGGGGCCCCAGCTGGCACCGCTTTTGTGCCAGGCTGAGCCTGTGGGTGCTGAGGACGTGGGGACACATGGCCAGCGGTGCCCACCCACCCTGCCGGAGCTGTACCAGGAGGGCCCCGCAGACAGGGGCTCCCCGCCCACGACTCCCGAGCAGCACCTAAACCCACAGGCTCCACTGACCTCAACCCCCACCCCCCAAGATGTCTCCAGCCACCTGCCCGCAGGGCTTTCTCTTACCCTAAAGCTTTAAAGGAGTTTCATCCTGGGATAACATTGCTGTTTACAATAGGTTAAGGAATGAACAATGACAGTAATGAACACACCCCCTGGACATGCTTGGCTGCTCCAAAGAGGTGGTGCTGGGTAAGGAGAGCTTGCAGGGAGATGCGAGGCCTGGGCGGGGTGGGCAACCAGAGAGATTCGAGCTGGAGATGAGGATGCCTCTAAGCAGTGGTCACGCCACATCAGGAACCGTGGTTTTTTTCTGCTGGCTTGATTAAATCACCTCCAAGGTGAGCCCACACTCTTCCTCAGAAACACAGCTGCCTGCACTGGTTCCGGCCTCCTCTCCGCGCCTTCCCGGTGCTCTCCCAGATCCAGCTCCTCTTCTTCGGGCACCAGGAAGGCAGGCCTGTTGTCCCTTCATCCCTCTGCAGCTCAGGTGTGCAAGCGAGGGGGCTACGTGATGCTCCCAACCCTGGGGGCGGGGACAGGCCAGCCCTCCGCAGCTCAGCCTCTAGAATGTTCAAAGGCAGCCAGTTCACAACAGCTGGTTCTGCAAAAACAAATGAACCCTCCACGACCCAGGTCTCCAGGAAGAGCGAGCGTGGTGTGCGCATGCCGCACGGCTGCCCCGCGGGTCTGGCCGATGGATGGAGGGAACTCGCACACAAGGGGGCCTGGGGCCGAGGACAAGGGCAGAGCCCGTCCTTGTCTCAGCATCCCTTTTCGCCGGGAGAGCGCTTTGTGTCCCGTGCCTCCCATCTTCTCCCTTTTCGCCGGGAGAGTGGTTTGTGTCCCCTGTGCCTCCCCATCTTCTCCGTTTTCGCAAATGTACTGCTCCTCTAGCCGCAGCAGTTCCAGGAGGCCCCTGCGGAGTCCGCTGCCCCTGGACCGGTCCGAGGCCCACCCTCGGGGCGGCTCTGCTGCTGGGACCCGGGAGACTGAACTCCGTTTGTGCAGCAGCAAGGGTAGGCAGGGCCCAGATAGGACCCCCTGGGGGTGGGGCCTGGCCCCGGCAGGCTGCCTGGTTTGGGACCCTCCCTCGCTGCCCGCTGCTGGGGCACCTGGAGATCACAGATGCCCACTCTCCAGGCCCAGGAGCAGCCCGAGAGCTGAGGGTGTGGGGCCTGGGATGCATCCTCAAGGTCTGACCGCACTGCGGAGAGGTCTGCTGGTCCGCTGGCAACCGGGACAGACAGCACGTGCCCTGGGGACTGTCCTGGGGCCTTTGATGGACTTCCAGCCCATCCCGTCTTCAAGTCCTTCCTTGAGCAGTGGGGGCCGGGCCTCCCCAGCGCAGCCCAGCACCCTTCGGTGGCGCCCTGCATCAGAAGTGCTGACAGCCCCACACCAAGGCCCCAAGGCTGGGAGCTGGGGCAGCAGCCCAGCAGCTGGTTCTGTTCCAGCAGTGGGATCCTGGGGCTGCAAGCCCCTGGAGCACAGCCTTTTCCTCAGAGAATTCAGAACACAACCACCCTCACAGCCCCCAGATGCGAAGGGCACCGGGGACCCCACTCACCTTCTTGACATGTCAGATGGAGAGTCACTCGCAGCTCTTGAGGCTCACCTAGGGAGCCATGAGCTCGAGTGGACAGAGCAGGGAGACTCAGGGTCCGTCCACAGACATCAGACATCCAGGCAGCTCCCTGTAAAGACTGGTTTGGCTCTAAAGAAGTCCAGAGGAGGACCAGATCAGAAGACAGCAGGGAAACGGTCGGATTTTACTTTTAAGAGAAAAATCCAGAATTAATCTGGCTGATATAAAAAAGGATGCAAAGAACTGTAGATGGGTGAGAAAAACCTCGTCAGTCTGTGTGAGGTCCGTGCTGAGGTCACACACAGAGTGCACCCAAACCATACTCGCCCAGGGCTGCATGCTCACCTGGGTGTGAACACACACACACACACGCCCAGGGCTGTGCCCTCACCCGGGTGTGAACAGAGACGGCAGCACGGCACTCCCACCTTAGACGGTGTGCACAGCAAGTGCCGGACACGCCCCCACCTGCACGGTAACCGAGGCTGACCCACTTCACCAGCCGCGGGACTCCCAGGGTCGGGGTGGCGAGTCAGGAAGGAGAGGCAGGCGTCCCTCCATCGCCCTGGGTCCTGAGAGGACTCAGGCCAGGAGTGGCGAGAGACAGGCTGGGCGAGACTCCACTCCTCAGGAGGGGCCATTTCAGGCACCAAGAGCTATTTGTTTTCCCAAATTATTCTGGCAAGTGGTTATTTTCTATTCTGTTGACGTGACCCCAGATGGATGCACCTTACAGCTGGGAAGATAAAGCTGGGGCCTCTGAGTAAGCGTGTCTTTTCAGGGCTGCCCCCGTTCCTTCAGTAGCATCACCCCAGCAGGTTTGGCAGCTGAGAGGAAAGGGCAGGCATGGAGCGCGCTGCAAGCAGACCAATTTGCCAAGGATGGACCTGCATGGGGGTCTGGCGGTCTGGGGCCCGCCTGGCTCTAGGTACCGCCTTGGTGTCCAAGGCAGCCAGCGGTTCCTGGTGGGCACCAGATGCCCCTTCCTTGAAGGGCAGTTGCCCTCATGTTTGCCAGGCTCCCATTCTCTCACCTCTGACTTGAAAGAATCAGCAAGGGTACAATCACAGTGACAGAAATGAGCAAGCTGGACCCACGGGAGGCAGCCTCTGGGCTCTCTTCGTGGTAAAACGTACAGAAGCAGACACATGACGCCTCTGAGACTCTGGCTCCTTTAATGAGACACAACCCCCCTTCCGCACCCCCCATCCCCCCTCAGCACTCCCCACCCCCCCACCCCCACAGCACACACCCCATGCCCAGCAAGCTGCTCATACACACTCAGTCTCGGCCAGTGGGCTGGGAGCTGGTGGTGTTGCCCAGGGCCCCGCGCCAGGAGCTGGTGGCACAGGAGCCCCCTCCACGGGCCGCTTTCCTGGCAGGATGGCCCTCGTGGGCCAGCAGCCACTCCTTCACGCCCACGCCTCCGGAGTAGTTGCCCATGGCCCCGCTGCTGCAAACCACTCGATGGCACGGGATGAGGATGGGAATCTGCAAGAGAGCAAGGTGGCCACATCAGCCTGGCCCCACGCCTACCCCGGCGGTCCCCCCAGCCACGTGCAGGCGCCATGCCCACCCCGGCGGCCCCCCACCCCCAGCCACGTACAGGAGCCACGTCAGCCTGGCCCCACGCCTACCCTGGCGGCCCCCCCAGCCACGTGCAGGCCCCACGCTCACCCCAGCGGCCCCCTATCCCCAGCCACATGCAGGCACCATGTCAGCCTGACCCCACACCCACCCTGGTGGCCCCCCAGCCACATGCAGGCGCCATGTCAGCCTGGTCCCACGCCCACCCACATGCAGGCCCTGTCTCGGCACGAGTCGCCCCTTGGCCTCTGAGTGTCCTGGGTGGGCTAGGGCAGGCCCAAGGTAAATGTGGGGCATCTTCTAGAGCACGGGTCTCCAGCCCCCAGACCCACCCCGATCTGTGGTCTGTGAGGAACCAGGCCCCACCACGGGGGGAGCGGCAGGTGAAACCAAAACCAACCCCCATGCTATCCCGGGTCTGTGGAAAAACTTGTTTTTTACGAAACTGGTTCTTGGTGCCAAAAAGGCTGGGTTCTAGAGAATCCCTTCATGCTAGGATTTGGAAGGAGAAAACAATTTCACTTGATAAGTGACTTAAAATATATACATACAGAATTTAAGAAGACATTCCCAAGTTTAAGTGCCACGCAAAGTTCCCAAACATTTCCGAGAAGTAAGAGGAAACGTCAGGGAATGCTGTGCTCAGAGGCCACTCTAACTCCAAGGCTGGCCAACTGTGGATGTGGCCCATGCAGTTAGCAACTGGTTTTGTAAAATAAAGGTTTATTGGAACACAGCTATGCCCACTTGGTACATACTATCTGTGGCTGCTTTCTCAAGACTGAAAACATTTACTGTCCTGCCCTTTACAGGAATTGCTTGCCAACCCTGCTTTACAGATACCAGTGGACTTGGGGGCGCTGAGGGGTGCTGCTTCCCTCCTTAGCCTCTGATACAGAAGTTTGAGAAGCTCTGCTTCTCATCTGTTCCTATCTGAGAAACGGTCGCCAGACCCCCAATCCAAGGCTGGGACCGACCCTCTGCCCTGGGGAGCTGCCCCCAACTCTTCCTCCCATAGGGTCCTCCCCACCTCCCCAAAACGCCCTAACCGGAAGGCAAAGCTGCCCGGCGCCTTTCACATCTGGAGACAAGCGGAGTAGTTAGATGCCTGCCTAAATCAGCAGGGTGACTCCACAGAAAGCAAGGGCACTTCACAATGAAAGCAAACACAAGCACGGAGAACCGCCCGACAGTCAGGAAGGCTCTACTGCTAGGATCCTGGGGGCAACAGCCGCCCAGGTGCTGAGCGTCCTTGAGACGCACCAGGAAACACGGGCCCAGCACTACCTCCCAGAGAGGCTCAGCTGCAGCTCATGACACTGCCACACCAGCCCCAGGGGAGGGGCAGGCCCAGTTCCCAGGAGGCTGGACAGGCAGGCGGGCTGGCACAGCGCTGACTGGCCCGGAGCTGGCCGCACACAGACCTGCAGGAGCGGAAGGCCCCACGGAGTGGACTGGACTGGACGGCGGGGCCCACAGGTGCTGGACGCGGCTCTGGCAGGGGCTGTGGCCCCTCCTGCAGCCACACAGGCGAGTCCCACCTTGCCCCATGCTCCTCACGGTGACCCCACTGGAGGGACTCTGCCCTCCTGGTGGCCCCTGGCAGCCCGACCGGGTCCGTTCCTGAAGGTGAGGGTTGCTGTCTGCACGGGGCTCTGACTGCAGGTGGAGGGGGGCTCTTGGGCTGGTCTGGCCCCCTCCCACCCTCAAGGGGAGGGCGACTCACTGTGCAACCGTCCTCAGAGGAAGGCAGGAGCATGTCTGCCCAGCACCTGCAGAGTCCAGCAGAGGGACCGCCTGCCCCCCGGCATGGGGGTCCTGTCTCAAGTGGGGCCAGGGTGGGGAGCTGGGCGCTTCAGAGACCCCACGTGTGGGGGGCCTCCGCCCAAGGTAACCAGGCGCCTCTGCTCCCCGGGAGGTCATCTCTGCCCTCACCCGAGGCCTTCACTGCGGGTGGAGCAGGCTGCCACCCGCTGGCACCCGACACACACTCCCGCCAGGGGCGCCCCTCTGTGGGGTGGCCCCTGTCCCAGGAGGGTGGCTAGATTCCTGGCCCTGTCCTGTCCTGGACACGCTGCTCAGTAAGGACACGGCAGGGAGAACATGCCTGACATGCATGCTGTGACTCCACGCCCTCCGTGGAGCCCAGGCCAGACTCCCCAACCTGAGGGTGCAGCGAGCCTCTCGTCCGGGTCCGAAAGCTGCTTGGAGGCCCGCATTCTGCACGCCGCCCCGGGGGACCGCAGAGGCAGGGCCCGGAGGTGGCCGTCTGACCTCCCGTGCCTCACAGACCAGCCCTGACTCGGATTTTGGGGGGTCTGGGTTGCCATGGTGACGTGTGCTGTCTGTGGAGTTCTAGCCCCGCGAGGAGGGCTCGGGCTTCCTCTCCCGCACAGTCTGACCAAGCGAGAAGCGGCCACACTGGGGGCCTGCCCACAGCACACAACCGGGGGCAACAGGAAACTTCAGGAACAGATACAGTAGTCACATTAATAATTGCTGGGAGGACACGATTAGATAATACACAATTCAAGTTTTTGACTGATAAGGAGGTAGACACTAATTCAATTTAGTTTTATAAACATTTCGGCCCCAATTCAATTTTCCTCCCGAACAGCAGACTTCACACACAAGCTCTGCTTTTCTTCCCTCTTGCCCAACAAGCTACGGACTGTGAGTGTGTAACGTGACCCTCTCTTTCTAAGCACCATGCAGATGACAGACTGCTGGCCTGGAATAGCAATTACAGAGACAGCTATGGTCAGTCTTCATCTTTGATGGGAACTGGTGACTGACCAAACACACACGAGTCTCACCTCCAGAAACGGGAACACTGCTTCTGCTCGTGCTAATTTCAGTGGCAGGTTCCAGACTGTTAAAATAATGAAACCTGCTAAAATTCATTGTGGCCCTAAGGACATTCCAAAGAATCCATACCCTCTATGCTCTCTCCTTTAAAGCCTGTGCTGCATGAAATGTAATTTTTATCAATAACCAAGTAGCTCATAATATCATAGCTGCATTGAAATCTTCATGCTGTGAAATCTAATTCATCCAATACATGAATCCATCACTTACACAGACCCTTTCTCAAATGCTATAAAACTTCCAAACCCATAGATTTGTCTCCAACAAAAATAACACGAAGGGGCCTTTCAATCAATAATGGAATCCCTCTGATTCTGGTGCTGGCTGAATATTTTCTCCAGCTTTGCCTTTGTTCTTGTGGGTAGCAGCCCACAAGGGAAAGAGCTTGTTTTCACTTGCGGCCTCATCAATACCTAAATCCTGGTGAACAAGTGACACTGAGAAGCTGTAATCAATAGCTCCCTGTGCGTTTTTTTCTTCTGGTCAAATGGTTCAGCCCCACTGACAGCCCTGACGCTTAGAACACGAAGCTAAGTCTTTATCAGCAGCCATCTGGGTGACTGGCAGGACAAGACTCGGGGGGTCATCGAGGCTCGTGGCAATCTGCGAATAAACGAACTCCTCAGGAATGCACTTGTTTAGGAAAAGGTGGGGAAACTCTCTGCCAAGTATTGATTGCTTCTGAACTGCATTTAGCAAATTCTGAGGATGAACAGGAAGGGGCTTTATCAGGCAGGGTGTGAGCCCTTGTCAACCTGCCTCACCAGAAGACTGCCGCCCCAGGGCTGGGTCTGGGACAGGGCATTCTGGAGGGCTGCCAAGTCATTACACCTGGGCTATTAATCCATTCGTGGAAAATTCTGGAAAAACCAAGGGCCTGGGGTGGGCTGAAACCCCCCCAGCAGCAGACACCACCCCTCAGTCTGCAGGTGAGCAGCCCACGCCTCGAGCACAGGCCATCACGGGGGCCGGTGCGTCCTTGTTTACTGCCGGACACCACGGAATGGGCGCACCATAAGCGCCAGGGTGTCCTGCAGCTTCTGCATCCATCTGTCTGTCACACTCCTCCTGAACACAGAGATGGCTTCATTGCGTACATCTCCAGGCCACACTCCCTGTGCCCACGTGTGGCTCTGTGGATGGACTCTGCCGTCGGCATGAGAAGGGGGACGTGTCCACTGGGTCAGCCCCTTATCCCTTCACTTCCCTGGGTCCCCTTAGGACCCCTCAGCCTGCTCTATGGATGATCCAAAGACCTCTGAGCACGGCTGACTCTGCTGAGCTGGCCCAGCTGCAAGGCACGCAGGCTGTCTCCTTCCGGGAGCACCCCAGGTCTTCTGAGCCACCCCTGGAGGCATCTACTGGGTCCTCTGCAACTTTCTGGTCAGGCTGGGGTTTCTGTGTAAGGCCAGGAAGTGCCCTGCAACAGAGGGATGCCCAGGGCAAGGCCAGTGGCTCACAGCCACCGCACCACCCTTGTCATGGGACAGCACCACCATGAGGGGCCACGGTGCAGGCAGGATCCTCCCCGTGTCCTCAGGCCACCTGGGCACGCGCCCATGGAGACGTCAGGACAGGGACTACACGGACAGAAGCGTCTCAGGCCCCGTGAGAGCCTGCTTTACAGATGTCAGGGGCTGGGGCCACAGTTGAGCAGACACAGTCACAGAGATCAACAGCAGGAGGAGGCAGTCCTGCTGCCTGCAGGACAGTGAAGGTTTCTGAATGCTGCCTTACACGCTGTCGCCAGCAGCCATGGCCTGGCCACTTCAGAAAGTGGGGAACTGCGGGTGTCACGAGGGGCAGGTGTGGGCTGCTGTGCACGCCAGTGAGCGGGGCTGCACATGCCAAGGGGACAGGCAGTGCTGGGATGAAAGACCAGCCTCAGGGAGGGGAAGGCCCTCAGGGAGAGGAGCAGAAGGACCAAGCATCCCCAGGGCGTGAATGGAGTGCAGACAGACGGGAGAATTTCTACACAGCTCGGGGACCCTGGGATGCAGGGAGCAGGCACCTCCAGAGCTCACCCAGAGGCCCTGCGTGGACACACAGCACGGGGTGGGGTCACACTGTCTAACAGAGTGACCTGGGAGAAGGCGGGGGCCTCCAGAGGGGAGGAGCCACGTCAGCGTCACTGGGAAGCCTCAACAGTTACCCCTGGAAATTGATCCAGGGTCACCCATGTGTGCCACGCAAACGAGGCCTGCAGCCTGTGGAGATGGCGTGTGTGAACGACACACTGGGACGCTGCGATGGAAGCACAAGAGAGGCAAGCATGACACCGACCCACTCCCCCAGCCCCTGCCGCGTGGGGCTCGCGACCTGCGAGGTGGCGGTGCTGTCATCTGCCGCGCACTGCTCCTGACAGTCTGGGGTGTTTAACACGGACGCAGACTCTTCTCCAGGCAAACGGACACTACAACAGCTCACGCCACCCACAGGAGCCGCCCCTGCGCCCACAACGGTGCGGTTCTGTGTGGAAGGCCAAGTGGCCGCCCTCTCAAAACACCGGCCCTGTCCCGGGGCCACCAGCTGAGGGGAGGGGGCCGCGGGCCATGCTGGGCAAACCCCGCCTCTCCCCATCGAGCACGGATGGAAACCGTATTGAAAACACACAGCAAAGCCACGGCAATGTTTTAAGAACTGGGTCGATTCATGGAGTAGCTCCCCACCCTGCGATGTGACCATCTGCTGGCTTTTCCTGATTGGATGGCACTCTCCCACCACGTTACAGAGTCCCTACAGCTTCAGGGAGAGACCGTCCCAGGGCGATGGCGCCCAGGTCTGCAGAGACCCTCCTAGGGCGACGGTGCCCGGGTCTGGAGAGGCTGTCCCTGAGTGACAGCACTGGGGTCTGGAGAGCGTGTCGCGGGGCGACAGCGCCTGGGTCTGGTGGGCACTGCAGACTAACGACACCGGAGACGTTCCAGGGCCCTGTGCAATCGTGTGAGGGCTCCCAGAGGCCGAGCTGCTGTATGGATGGGGTGCCCTTCCCACCCCCTGCAGGGTCCTCAGGCGAGTGTGGCCTTGGCCAGGCCCACACCACAGCCTTTCGAGACTGGAAGACCCCCTTCCAGAGGCCCTGACGTGAACACCTCCTCTCCTCCCCAGCAGCCCAGGTTGCCTCTGACACTCGCCCCGACACCCCGCTGACCGCGGCCACACACTCACAGGGTTGCTCCTCATGGCTCCTCCCACGGCCCGCGCTGCTCTGGGGTTGCCCGCCAGGGCTGCTAATTGCTGGTAAGAAACCGTTTCTCCGAATTTCACAAGCTTCAGCAGCTTCCATAACACCTGTCTGGTGAATGACTCTGAAAGGGAGAAAGCAAATGACGTTATTGGGACAAACGGCTCCAACAGCTAAGATACAAATAGCTGCCAGCCCTGAAAGAGAAAACGCAACAGCGTACACAGAGGTGTGACTTAATTAAAACCCAGCTCCGCACGGGGTCCTGCCACCACGTCACTGACGAGGAGGACGCGCGGGAGGTGAGCCGAGGGCGGGCCAGCACCTCCACAGGCCTCGCCAGCGGGTAGCACAGACGGCTCGCCCTCCCACCTCCCCAGAGCTCCACGTGGGCCTGCGGCACGCTCTCCTGGGGCCCGCGCGGGTGTGGGTCGGCACATGGCTCACTTCACAAGCACAGAAGGCCCTGAGTACGCACCAACTTTGGAAGCTCTGTACTGCTTGTTCAGTCTCGACTACAGCTGGGATGCAGAAGGAAAAGGAGGCCGTGGGCTGGACCACGGTCTGACGCTAGCTTAGCCTCCACACCCAAGAGCGAGCAGGCTGAGGATGCCAGACACCACGGCCCACGAGGCTGGCGGTGACCTTGGCTCCAGGCATCTGCAAGGAGCAGAGCTGCAAAGATAAAACAGGCTTACCCCCATTTTAATGAGCAGTCACTTCAAGCTGCTGCAGGGGTGAAGGGTGAAGAGGAGGACACAGGACAGCCCCTCCCTTTGCTGTGGCTCAGAGCGATCCCAGGTGGGCAGGGCGCTGCAGAGGTGGGCACGCGCCGGGCCGTCTCATTCGAGGCCTCTCATCTTTCCCCAGAAGACGTGTGCCCGCGAGCATGGGACAGGGAGCTGCCCACCACCCCCTTCTCCAAGGCGAGGGCAGGAGCGCCCGACACAGCGACAAAGGGAAGGATTCCACGGGCAGTTCCTGGGTCCAGAACAGCACTAATTACACTTCATGCCAAGCTGGCCAAGTGCGATTTGGTTCTTAAAGGAAACACACCCTCACACGCGTGTTAAATAATAAAAATCACTTCTTAACTGAAAGGAATGATAATCACTTCACTGGGAAAAAAATCTGTTTAGTCTTTATTATAACATTAAGCAAATTAAACATCAGCATAATCCAGGTGATACTAGAAAAGGGTCAGCGAAGAAATTGACTTTGTTGTTCATTAATTTACATGGATTAGTAGAGGGCAGAAAGATAGCAAATGTGCTCTAGTTTTTTATGATATAATTTCAAACTCTACACCATTTGTGGCAGGAGGGTGACTTTGGGGTTAATCAGACTGATTTGTCCTTTTAATTGCTTTCTATTCAAAGAAAATTCATTAGATAATGTTCTCTTCAAAATTCATGAATCAATTTAACTGAAGAAACCACATTAACAGCTTTGGGTTCATTAGCACATGCGGTTGTGTGACTAGCTGATTGCTGCGAGGGTTTCCTTAGGCAAACAGACTTTGTTTACTGTGATTTCTTTAGAAAGCGTTTTGAAATCAAACTGTTAATCATTATTATTGTCACCACTGTTGTGCCTAACTTAAAAATAAAAGGAAGGAAAAAGAAAAGCAAGGCAGCTTCGTGGTAACTTGGAGAAAAGAGGTTTCAGGGACAGCTGTCTTGAAAAAGAAACAATAAAAGCAACTCAAGTCAATACTGCAAGACGCCAAGGCCAGGTTCCAGCCTTCCTCCGAGAGCAGAGCTGCCGGCTCTGTCTTCCCTGCTCTGGCCCGGGGAGAGGATGCTGCCCAGGCTGTCCGGAGAGCAGCCTGGGACCTACTGACCCGGCAGGGACAGCGAGGGGTGCGTGCGAAGGGGACTGGAGACGGAGTGGCTCCGAGGAGCCATGTCCGCTCCTCTGCCCTCATGGAGTGCCAGCCCTGGGGCTGCTCTGACGGGTTACTGCCAAGTCACAGAGCGCCTCTCCTTCCAAGGGCAGAAGCATCGTATAATGAAACAATTACAAGCCCGTGTGTGGACCCAGAGTTAAACAAACATTTTCGGCTTCATTGTCAATTTTTCACAGGAAACCGCTTCTCATCTTGTGCATGCCCGGCAATATATTAGAACAAATAGCTGAAAAAGTGCAGTGTTTTGCAATCAAGCACATTATTTTTTTTTAAACCTGGAACTCAATCCACCCTGTAGGGAGCAAATGCATTAATTAGTCTTAAGCAGCTCTCAGAGTCAATGCCTTTGCCCTGGACCTGTGCAAAAATCAGACCTGAGCCCCACTTCTCCAAAAAAGAGGGGCAACACTGGGGGGAGGCAACACTGTGAGCTGTTGAATATCATTCTGAAATGTAGTAAAAAAAAAAATCTGCTCAAAAAAATGAACATAATGTGGAAAACACACTCTCTTGAAGGTGTTCAGTTCAGTTGCTCAGTCGTGTCCGACTCTTTGCGACCCCATGAACCGCACCACGCTAGGCCTCCCTGTCCATCACCAACTCCCGGAGTTTACCCAAACTCATGTCCATTGAGTCGGTGATGCTGTCCAACCATCTCATCCTTTGTCGTTCCCTTCTCCTCCTGCCCTCAATCTTTCCCAACCTCAGGGTCTTTCAAATGAGTCAGTTCTTCGTATCAGGTGGCCAAAGTATTGGAGTTTCAGCTTCAACATGAGTCCTTCCAATGAACACCCAGGACTGATCTCCTTTAGGATGGACTGGTTGGATCTCCTTGCAGTTCAAGGGACTCAAGAGTCTTGGTGAGGTGACCACATAAATCTTTAGCGGTGGGACCATCATTTCAGGTGGCCCTAAGGACTGATGGTCAAGCTGAAGCTCCAATACTTTGGCCACCTGATGTGAAGAGCTGACTCACTGGAAAAGACCCTGATGCTGGGAAAGATTGAAGGTGGGAGGAGAACGGGATGACAGAGGATGAGAGGGTTGGATGGCATCACTGATGCAATGGACATGAACTTCGGCAAACTCTGGGAGATGGGGAGGGACAGGGAAGCCTGGTGTGCCATAGTCCATGGGGTCACAAAGAGTTGGACACGACCTGGCGAATGACCAACAGCAGCAGCAAGGGGCAACCACCGAACCACTGCCTCTCTCTCCTGTGAAGGTCCCCACGGAGGGCAGGCCGCGGCCCCCAGGGCCACACTCCAGGCGTTCCTCTCCCTCGCCGTCCCCAGCCTGCTCTGGGACTCGGGGCGGCGGGGGGGGGGGTGGTCAGGACTGCTTCTTGGCTCCCCCTTATCCTAGGGGCCTGGTCACTTCCATTTCAGCCTGGGTGGCTGCTCAGACCCGCCCACTGTAGCCACCTAAACCTGGTGCAGACTGTTTCCTAAAGCCCCCCTCTTCCTGGGCTGCCGGATGGGCCACCGTGGGCTGGGCTGCCGGATGGGCCACCGTGGGCTGGGCTGCCGGATGGGGATGGGCCACCGTGGGCTGGGCTGCCGGATGGGCCACCGTGGGCTGGGCTGCCGGATGGGGATGGGCCACCGTGGGCTGGGCTGCCGGATGGGGATGGGCCACCGTGGGCTGGGCTGCCGGATGGGGATGGGCCACCGTGGGCTGGGCTGCCGGATGGGCCACCGTGGGCTGGGCTGCCGGATGGGGATGGGCCACCCTGGGCTGGGCTGCCGGATGGGCCACCGTGGGCTGGGCTGCCGGATGGGGATGGGCCACCCTGGGCTGGGCTGCCGGATGGGCCACCGTGGGCTGGGCTGCCGGATGGGGATGGGCCACCCTGGGCTGGGCTGCCGGATGGGCCACCGTGGGCTGGGCTGCCGGATGGGGATGGGCCACCCTGGGCTGGGCTGCTGGCAGCACTGCCTGCCTGTGGGATGCCCTGCACAGCACCGAGCCTGGCGCCCGCGCCGCACCACAGCCACCTGACAGGGCTCCGACTTTCCGCGGGCTCTCCAGACCCGGCCTTCTCTGGGCTCCGGCACAGGGGAGCCCGCAGCACCCTGGAGTGAGCACCAGGTTCTCATCAGGCGGATCCAGCAGAGCTCTCACACCACGTGCTCTTCAAGAGCAAAGCAGCTAATGTGACCTGACGCTGTGCAGCATCAAAGCAGCCAGACGACCTTCCCAGGAAGGAGCCCGGGGGGGAGGCCACGAGAGCGACGGGATGGGTGAGCACACGCTACTGAGCGCCTCCATGAAGCCTGGGCACAGAGCGCAGGGCCATGGGGAGGAAAGGCCTGGGGAGAGGAGCTGGAGGACGCGCTGCGATGAGGCGCCCGCTTACCACGTTTACTTCAGACCCCAGCCAGGGCTGACTGTGGGCTTCCCAGGTGGCACTAACGGTAAAGAACCTGCCTGCCAATGCAGGAGACTTCAGAGATGCAAGTTCGATCCCTGGATGGGGAAGATCCCCTGGAGAAGTAAACGGCAATCCACTCTCGTATTCTTGCCTGGAGCATCCCATGGACAGAGGAGCCTGGGGGGCTGCAGTCCGGGGGTGGGGAGGGGGTCACCCAGTCAGACAGGACGGAAGGGACTTTGCACGCACACAGGACGGACTGCGGCCTGGACCCTGGAGGTGGTGTCAGTTCAGATGGAGCCCAGGAGCCCTCTCTGCCTTGAGGAGGGGGGAGCCCCCCCAGGGCTACTATCTTGGACTCTCTGGCCCCAGGCAATCCTGCAGTGTGTGCAGGGGGTGGCAATGGTGGGGGCCGGCAGGTGCTGAGAGCTCTGAGGAGAAACGTCCTTTCTGAGGAGAAGGGCTCTGGGCCCAAAGGTGCCTGGGCCCCCTGCGTTCCCCATCTCTCTGCTCCTGCTGCCCAGCCCCAGAGGCCCGTGCAGTTGCAGGAGTGTGTGGGAGAGGACCAGGGAGGCTGTGGAGGAAGAGGGGACTGGGAAACCACACCAGACCAGGAGGTGGGCGGGTGGATCCGACGTGAAACACAAGACTGAGAACGGAGGGAAGGCTGAGCCCCTGCTATGGTCCCGGGGGGCAGCCCTGAGGAGGCCGCGTAGGCTGCAGGGCGCAGACACTGAGAGCGCAGCCGCAGAAGCCTGGCCAGGACTCAGGGGCTGCATCCAGCCAGCTCAAGGGTCTCGCCAACATGAATATCAGCGTTACCCACAGGACTCACATGAGACTCGGGATCTCAGAACATCTATTCAAAATGAGCAGGTTATAAGGTCCAGAACACTCAGCATATGAAGAGTCAGGAAATCCTCAGCCTTCCTGGGAAAAGAAAATCATCAACTGTAATGGCCAAGAAGACACGGAAGTGAAGACTCTCCTGACAACCCCTGCCCGCCAAGCTTTCTGAGGTGTAATTAACAAAACCGTGAGACACCCAAACTGTACAATGCGATGACCTGATAAACATCAACTGAGGACAGCTTCACAGGATCTGTGATAAGAATGCTGTGAGAAGGGAAAATACCCTTGGAACAAGTGAAAATATAAACAGTTTCCAAAAAAATGAAAATTACGAAGAAAAATCAGAGACTGTAGTACTGAAACATACAATATCCAAAAAGGAAGAACTGCACAGCATGGGCTTCTAGGCAGACTGGAGGTGCCCGATGCAGAGCCGACCGGCCTGAAGACAAGTCAGCAGAAATGGTCAACCGGAGAGGCAGGAAAGAACGCCAAAAGCAAACAACAACATCCAAGACAGCCTTGGGGACGTGCTGGAAAAGCCAGAAGGCCTAACACGTGTGTTACTGGAGTTCCAGGAGAGAAAGCAAAGTGTCGTGTAGAAGAGAAAATTCAAAGAAATAATAGCTAAAAATTGCCCAGATTTAGCAAAAGATATACAACCACAGATTTAAGAAGCTCAGCCATGTGCAAAGGGACAATCACAAAGAAATCCACTCCCAAACCCATCAAGAAGCTGCTGAAATCTAAGGATGAAGACAGAAATCTGGAAAACAAGGAAAAATGGCATATTATTTGTGGGGAAACTATGTTTGAATGACTGTAGAATTTTTACAGAAACTGCAGAGGACAGAAGGAAGCAAAATGGCAGTTTTAAAAGTGCTGAGAGAAAAGAACCATCAACTCAGAATTCTATATCCCGTTTTGAAAAAAAATCCTTCAAGGGTGAAGTTAAAATAAAGACATTTCTAGATCAACCCCCCCCAGCGACAATGTATCGCCAATAGCCCTAAAAAGCTAAAGGGAGCTCGTCAAGGAAGAAGCAAAGTAATACCCCAGGGAAGCACGGAGCATTAGGGGTGAAAGCAGAGCAAAAGGAACGGCAACTACTGGCTAAATACCACAGACTATTCTTCTGTTGAGTTCCTCAAAATATGTTTAATGACTGAAAGTAAAACCATGACCTCAACAGATAAGATTTTCAGTGGATGCAGGTGTGAACCATCAGCAGAAGTTGAAAGAGCTCCGTGGTGTTAAGGCTTCTATATTCCACGTTAAGGTGGTGAAACGTTGACTCCAGTTAGACTGTGACAGTGATGTATGTAAGTATTATAATCCCTGAAGCAGCCACCAGAAAAACTGTAAGAGATGATATGGTGAAAAACAGAGGACAACGTAAAAAATGCTCAACTATTCCAAAGGAAGGGAAGAAGGGGGAACGGAAGATGAAAAGCAGAGGGAAGAGACGGAAATCAGATAATATTATGTGACAATAAAGGAATGGAATGGAAGAAGTAAGATAGCAATAAAGTGAAATAGATGGCTGACACACCAACCCTAAGCGTTTATGCACCTTAACCACAGGGTTCAGATACATGAAGCAAAAGCTGACAAAAGTGAAATGATAATTAGTCAAATCCACAATTACACCTGAAGACTTCACTACTCCTCTCTTGTAACTGACGGAAATATTCGACAGGAAATCAAGGCTGCGGAAAGGAAAAAGCACCACCAGCCAACGCGTCTCAGCTCACAGGACGCGCAGACGGGACGCGTAGACGGGACGCGCAGTGCCAGCAGAGTCTGCACCCTTGAGATGCCCATGGGCACTGAGTGAGGCACGGCACGTTCCGGGCTATAAGGCAAACACTGACAAGCTGAAAACAGCTGAGATCAGACAGATGATCTTCTCTGACCACAATGGAAAAAGGGGAAAGGAAAATCCCCAAATATCTGAAGAGGGGATACGCTATTTCTGGACGATCTGCGAGCCACGGAAGAGGCCTTAGGGAAAGAAAACAAAACCGGGCGGAACGGAGCTGAGGACGCGCCTGCTGCAGCTGCAGGGCTCAGCTGAGCACTAGTCAGAGGGCATTCATAGCGTTGGATGCACAGTTTAGAAGAAAGGTCCCGAATTAATGACAGTGTGAAACATAACCATAGTGTGCTGAGTTGATCAGTCGTGTCCAACTCTGCGACCCCATGGTCCAACCAGGCTCCTCTGTCCGTGGGATTCTCCAGGCAAGAACACTGGAGTGGGCTGCCATGCCCTCCTCCAGGGGATCTTCCCAACTCAAGGACTGAACCTGGGTCTTCTGCATTGCAGGTGGATTCTTTACCATCTGAGCCACCAGGGAAGCCCATAACAATAATAAGCTTCCAATTTAAGAAACCAGAAAAAGAAAATAAAAATAAACCAAAGAAGAAGGAAAGGAATAATAAAGGTAACGACAGAAACCAGTGAAACGGAAAACAAAAAGTGATCGAGTAAAATACATGAAACCCAAACCGGGTTCTTTGAAAAGATAAACTGGTAAATCTTTAGCAAGACTTATTAAAAACCCCTATCACCATAAGAAATTAAAGAGGGGATGTTACTACTGACCTCATAGACATTAAATTGATAAAAATAATTCCTACAAAAAAAATCTGTGTGCAATACTCAATATCACAGATGCACAGATCAATTTATCAAAACTGGCAAACGACCAAAACCCAACAAAGATGGAGCAGGTGACTGCAGGTCCTGTAACTATCAAAGAGCTTGAACTCACAGTTTAAAATCTTCTGAAATCACAGGGCCAGATAATTTCACCAGAAAATTCTATCAAACATTTAAAAGAAAAGATCAATTCAGCATAACCTTTTCAGAATAATGGAGAAGGGAACAACTCCTAAGGCATTTTATGAGGCTGTAATTATCCAAATACCAAAATCAAAAAAGTAAGCAGAAAGGCACAGATCAAGATCTCTCATGGACATATATGCAAAAATTCCCAACAAGGTACTTCCAAATCAAATTGAGAAATATATCAAAAATAAGACATTAAAATTCAGTGGAGTTTGTCCTAGGAATGGAAGGCTGATTCAATATTTGAAAAATTAATCTCTTATAAAGCTACATTAATCAAGACAGGATATACTGGTGAGAAAATACATAGATCAATGGAAGAGAATTAGAAGAATAAAGGTGGAAAAAGGATAATTTTTCCAAAAAATGGTGCTTGAACAACTGGGCAGCTACATGCAAAATATGAATCTAGACAGACCATGTACCTTCTACAGAAACTGACTCAAAGTGGATCACAGGCCTAAATCTAAGAGGCAAAACTATGAAAACCTCCATGAAAGGGAAAAAAGTGGGTAAGTTGAACTTTATCATAATTAGTTTTTGCTCTGTGAAAGATGCTGTTAAGACACCTTACAGAAAAGTTACAAGCTGAAGGAAAAATTTGCAAGATATCTATTTAATAAAGGACTTGTATACAAAATACACAAAGAATTATTAGAAACTCAACAAGAAAATGACCCAATTATAAAGTGGATAAGAGTTTAACTTGGGCTTCACACGAGCGGCGCCAGGGAGTGAGTCTTCTGTCTTGGGAAGACCCCCTGGAGGAGGGCATGGCAACCCACTCCAGGATTCTCACCTGGAGAATCCCATGGACAGAGAAGCCTGGTAGGCTATATAGTTCATGAGGTTGCAAAGAGTCGGACAAGACTGAGCAATTAAGTACAAGAGTTTAACAGACACCTCCTCACCAAAAAAGATATACAGGTGACAAATAACCATCTGAAAAGATGATGAACATCATTTGTCATTAGGGAGTTATAGGTTAACATGAGATACGATTAGATACTATTAGAATGGCTAAAAACCAACTGATAAAAAAAAAACCCTCAGCAGTACTGACCGCTGGTGAGGATGAGGGATACTCAGTCACTGCTGATGAAAATGCAAAGCGAACAACTGCTCTGGGAGGAAGTTTGCTAATTTCTTACTTACAAAGCTGAACAGAAGCTTACCACACCAACGAGTGACTGCACTCCTAGGTATTTATACTCAACAGATTGGAACACTTACATCCACACAAAAACCTGCACGTGGATGTTTACAGCAGCTTTATAACCTACTGCTGAAAGCTGGAAGCAACCAAGATGCCCTTTTATAAATAAACTATGGAACATCCATACAGTGGAGTATTATGCAGGCATGTAAATACTGCCCTATCAAGTCACAGAAAGACGTGGAAGGATATTAAAGGCACGCTGCTAAGTGGGAAAAATTTTTTGAAAAGGCTACGTGCTGTATGACTCCAACTAGGCGACATTTTGGACATTTTGTAAAAGGAATAATCGTACAGACATACATGAAATGTATACAAATTAACAGCGACAAAATATTTAAGAGAATGGAGGACCCCAGGAAAGAATGCAAGTGGTCAGGAGACTCTAACCATCCTGCAAATGTATGCCAACCCCACTGGAGTGTGTGGGAGGAGGAGCAGTGACCTAAGCAACTCTGGAAACAAGCGGAGTCTGTAAGACTGAGGCGAAAGGAGCCGCACTGCCCACTGTGCTCTGGGTGACAAGGCTGCTTCCCATGGAGCACAGGATAAAAACCCCAATACTGCGATGCAGTATGCTGGGCTCAAATAACTAAGTAAACGGGTGGCAGAAGACGGGAGCCAGTTTCTCTCTGATGGAGGAGGAGCGTACAGATAAGCAAGGGGAGGAGGCTAGACTGATCCATGTAATAATGGATTAGAAACCTATATAGATTTCAGTATGAGCTAATGATTAGAAGACGTGGGTGGGTTTGATCCCTGGGTTGGGAAGATCCCCTGGAGAAGGGAAAGGCTACCCACTCCAGTATTCTGGCCTGGAGAATTCCATGGACTACAGTCCATGGTGTTGCGAAGAGTCGGACACGACTGAGTGACTTTCACTCTACCTTAACATTGGTAGAGGTCAATGCCAACCTCCACAGTGTTCAAGCATGATGACAGTGTGGACCCTCGACCTGATTCCATGAAACGGCACTCTGCCTCTGTGGTTTCCTCCTCTAACTCTGTAACTCCAGTCTACGAGGAGAAAAGCATCATATAGATTCTAATATAATGACACTCTGCAAAATTCCTGTCAGGTACTCTAGAAAACTACAAAGGTCATCTTAGACAAGGAGAATCTTGAGAAAATGTCAAAGCCAAGAGAAATCTACGGAGAAATCATGACCAACTCTAATACGGTATCCTAAATTGGCTCCTGAAATGGAAGGACATTAGGTTAAACCTAAGGAAATTTGAATAAAACATGAACTTTAGTTAAGTAAGATATCGACACTGGTTCATTGCATTAACAAGTGTATCAGTAATACAAGAGGTCAATTATAGGGCAAAATGGATGTGGGTACAGGTGGACTCTCTGTACTAACTCAATCATTATTATTGTTTTTTTTTTTTTTTTTTTTGGTAAATGTAAAACTGTTCTAAAAAATAAAGTCTACTTAAAATGAACTAATATGAGCCACCATATTAACAGCCCAATGAAGAAAAAGACATAATAATATTAATCATGGTAGGAAAAAAATTTAAGAAGTTTCAACATCCATTCATGATGAAAGCTCTCAGCCATCCTGGAATAACCCAATAAAGGTAATGACAAAAAACCTACAGTTAATACAATACTCAACTGTGAAAAGATGAATGCTTTTCCCCTCAAGACTGAGAAAGAAGCAAGGATGTCCACTCCTATTCAATATCACAGTGGAAATTTTAGCTGTTACAATAAGACAAGAAAATAAATATATTTTGGAAGGAAATAAAACTGTCCCCATTTACAGGCAATGTGATTTGTTTATTGGAAGACACCTAAGAATCTATTAAAACAAACAAACATTCCAACAACAAAACCAGCTTTGAACTAACAGGTGAATATAGCAGAGTCACCAGGTACAAGGTCAACACACAAAAGCCAATCACAGCTCTGTTACTGGTAATAGCTCCAACCAAACTGAAATACTTAGATTTAAATCTAACTGTATACAGGATCTTTATGCTGAAAACTACAAAATGCTGACGTACTGACAGTATTATAAAAGAAAACTTAAATAATTTGAGAGACATACCATGTTCATGGATAGGAAGGCTCAGTATTACAAAGATTTCAATTCTCCAAAAACTGATCCACCGATTTATTTCCATTCCAGTCAGAATCCCAGGGGTATTTTTTGAAGATATACACAAGATGATCCTAAAACTTACGTGGAAAGGCAAAGGAACTTGAACGGTCAAAACATTTTGATAAAAAGGCAAAAGGCAAAAAAAAAGGCTGAGAAATCACCCCAGCAGGTTTTAAGACATACTATTATGCTGTTATAGATCAAAGAATGTGAAATTTATAAAGGGATAAACAGAGAGACTTTCAAAGGAGACTAACATACAATGTCCAAATGGTTTATGACAAAGCTGCAAAAAGCATTTCAACGGAAAAAGGATATTACTTTCAAAAAGTGGTGATGGAAAACTTGGTATCTAGATGCAAAACACTCAACTCTGACCTAAATCTCATACCTTTAAAAAATTAATTTAAAATAAATCATTTAAGTAAAACTTCCAACTAAAAAAGAAAATTTTAGAGTAGAGGAGAAAACCTTTGTGACCCAAAGTTAGGCAAACAGTTCTCAGATGTCATCAAAAACACAATCCATAAATTAAAAAGTAAACTGGACTTCATCAAAATGAAAACAAAACAAAACTGGTCTGTAAAAGTTAGTGTTAAGAAACACAAGACAGGTTGGAGCCTGGGAGAAAACATTTGGAAATATATCCAATAAAGGACTTATATTCAGAATATATACAAAAACATTTAAATTCAACAGTAAGAAAA
The DNA here is from genome assembly GCF_001704415.2 of Capra hircus. Lineage (NCBI taxonomy): Eukaryota > Metazoa > Chordata > Mammalia > Artiodactyla > Bovidae > Capra > Capra hircus. Next base: position 2,966,544 of record NC_030833.1, read on the forward strand.
CAAACAACCTCATTTAAAAAGATGGGCAAAAGACTTGAATTGACAGTTCATCAAAGGAGGATGGTTTGGTAAATAAGCACATGAAAAGATGTTCAACATAATTGTTAGAGAAATGCAAATTAAAATCATGATGAGACAGCATTCCACACCTATTAGAATGGCTATAACACACACATGAAGATAACACCTATGCTGTGGAATACAACAATTAAGAGGAATAAACTACAGATACATAAAACAATTTGGATGAATCTCAGAGGTATTAAACTATTCACAGAAACCAGGCTCAAAAGATGATAAATACCATCTGAGCCCATTTCCATGACATTCTCAGTGCCGCAAGCCTGGTGACAGCACAGAGCGGAGCCTGCCGAGCGTCGGGGAGGCAGCTGTGATGCAAATGGGCAGCAGTGGGGCGTTTAAGGTGATGGAACTCGCGCGTCCTGCTCATGACGGCAATTACAGAAATCTACACATGTATTAAAATCCACAGCACTGTAAACCACAAAATTCAGTTTTACCACATTTCTGAAAAGACAAGATAGAAGGAAACACATTTTCTAGACACCTTTTCTTTAACCAAAGAAGAGTTTCTTCCTAAAGGTCAAGATATCTACTTCACTGGAGTCTAGGTCACACTCTCTGCCTAGTCTTTCTCCTCTACAAGTTTGCCCTCAACATTAATAATACAGTCATCATGGTGGGCCCTCCACTCAACACAGCTCAGAGCAAGGGCCTGCCTGAGGGGTCTGCACCTTAACAGAGAGCTCTGGGGCTGACCCAGAGGAGGCATCCAGTGAGCATCTATGGGATGAATGGAGGAGTGGGCCTGGTCTTCCCTGAGTCCGCCTGAGGGTGGCTAGTGCTGGGGGGAAGCAAGCAGCACCGTTTACCCTGACAGCAACCTCAAGTTGCCAAGCCCGACTTGGGCGACAGAGCAGCTGGCAGAGGCAGGCACGGCCCCCGGCTGAGAGCAAGCGGCTGGACTCAGGCACGGCTGGGGATGCGGCCCCGTCAGGGAGCACGGTCTCGATGCAAGCACCGAGAACAGCTGGGCAGAGGGGCACTGAGGCCCCACCAGCTCTCAGACACACTCAGGATGGACAGCTGCTGCTCCAGCAGCCTTCGCCCCAGCCTTCCCACAGGGAAGTAGTCAGCGTCCAGCACAGCGAGGGCACGAGGGGGCCTGGTGCCACACCCTGCAGGCAGAGCACCAACAGCCCAGCAGAGGGCCCCTGGAGGGGCCAGAGCAGGTCACCCTGCTCCTAATGGGCTTGGCCAGGGCCGCACACGCCAAGGGGCCTCTGTATCTACAAACATGAAGGAGTCCCCTGACGCTGGCCCTCCAGAGTGCCAGCCTCACTTCCATCAGCCACAGCTGCTTCTGACATCAGAACTGGATGACTTGTAAACACTCTCTTCTTTCCATGTGCTGTAATACATGTCTATTTCATTTCAAATGAAATGGAACACTGCTTAAGGGAAATTTCAGTTATTTCCAGGAGTCATGTATGGATTGAGAGTTGGACTATAAAGAAAGCTGAGCACCGAAGAATTGATGCTTTTGAACTGTGGTGTTGGAGAAGACTCTCGAGAGTCCCTTGGACTGCAAGGGGATACAACCAGTCCATCCTAAAGGAAATCAGTCCTGAATATTCATTAGAAGGACTGATGCCAAAGCTGAAACTCCAATCCTTTGGCCACCTGATGCGAAGAGCTGACTCATTTGAAAGACCCTGATGCTGGGAAAGATTGAGGACAGGAGAAGGGGACGACAGAGGATGAGATGGCTGGATGGCATCACCGACTCGATGGACATGGGTTTGGGTAGACTCTGGCAGTTGGTGATGGACAGGGAGGCCTGGCGTGCTGCGGTTCATGGGGTCGCAAAGAGTCAGACACGACTGAGCGACTGAACTGAACTGATTCCGCTATGTCAGCTACGACCTCCACAACCCTATCGGCAGCAGAGAAAAAGCACAGAATAAAAAAGCTGACAGGTCACCTCAAAGGTTCAGGCATCAACACGGTATTTTCATTTCAGCACACGCCTAACCAAGTCAGACCACATGAACTAAATACACCTACCTGAGAGGGTCAGCCTGGTGCACGGGGATAGGGGGTGTGTGTGTCCTGATGGGGGATGGCACACACCGTGAGGCCTGTGACAGTCTGCTGTGGAACTGGGAGTGGGGTCTGGAGTGACACAGTGCCAGGGACAAAGACACACCTCTGCCAGCCAGTATCTCTGGGCTGGGCTGGTCAGGATGGTGAGACACTCCACCTGGAAAACCCAAGGGACGTTCCCGGTTTGTGAAGAGGGCTGCCTCGTGGCGGCCGTGGGGGACAGCCTCAAGCCAGCCTTTCTCTCTAACATACGACAAAAACAGCCTGCAGAAAACTGTGGCAGTGGATGGTGGGCAGCAACCAGGGAGATGGGAGGGAAATGCTGGGGCACAACTGCTGAGGGCCTGGTCTTGAAGAGTGGGTATGTTCCTGGAAGGAGTGGGGCTGTCTCAATAGAAGGGACCCCCAGTGGGGACTGGGGCAGGCAGCTGATGAGGGGGGCTGCCTCAACAGAAGGGACCCCAGTGGGGACTGGGGCAGGCAGCTGATGAGGGGGGCTGCCTCAACAGAAGGAACCCCCAGTGGGACCTGAGGCAGGCAGCTGATGTGGTCTCCTTGCCCTTCACTTACCCCTCCTGCAAGCGCCCGACCTGGGGCTCCCTTTTCCAGGTAAGGGAATATGGCACCGGCCTCTGGGTTCCCAGTGGGGATTCTGGGGTCCCAAGCACTGCTGAGAGCCCAGATTACAGGCGTGGAGGGAGATTCTGTCCTGTGGGTGAGCCTGGAGTAACTGTCCAGCTAAGGGTGGGCCTACTGAAACCATGCACAAAGGCAGCCAAAGCCTGTGGTCCGCTGGCACTCAAGGGGAGAGGAGCCTGGCTAACCTGGACAGAGCATGGCACCTCTGCCGTACCAGGAACACAGACAAAAATGAAAAAAAAAAAAAAAAATCAGGAACACACAGCACAAATCTTACGACTCCTCAGAGAGACAACGGGGGAGCCCCAGGTGGCACGAGTGGTAAGGAGCCTCCTGCCAATGCAGGAGACGCAGAGACACGGGCTCAGCCTCTGGGCCAGAAGGTCCCCTGGAGGACGGCACACAACCCACACCTGCCTGGAGAATCCCACGGACAGAGGAGCCTGGCAGGCTACAGTCCACGGGGTCGCCAAGAGTTGGACACGCCTGAAGAGCATGAGCATGCGTGCAGAGAGACAGTGGGCAACTTTCAGGAACAATAAGCGTTTTTTACTTTTAGAACAGTGGTCCTCACAGTCTAGTCTGGGGAGCTTCGGGGTCCCAGAGACCCAGTTAGGGGGACTGTGAGGTGAACGCTATTATCAGAGTAACACTGAGGTGCTATTTGCTTTTAAATTTTCATTCTCCCTCAAGTACATAGAAGAGCTTCCCATAAGCCACCTGATGTGTGATAAACAGATTAAGTGCAGGAGCAGCTCTGAGAGTCTGCCTGCCTTCCACTAAGGCAAGAGTTAGAGAGGCTGGCAAAAGTGCAGAGCAGCGCCGCTTTTCTGTGTTTTTGATCTTGGAGAATAGTTATTTTCACATGAATATATTAGCTTTGATAATACGCAGTGAATTTATTACTACTCTAGAATAAATTAATACACTAAAAAACTCTCAGGTTTAATTTTCAACATGGTCAATGTACATAAATAAAATGCTGGTAATCCAAAGCTCTCTGAGGTCCTCAGGAGTTCCAAGGAGGACAGAGGGGTCCAGAGGACAGACGACCTCCATGAAGGGTTAGGGGGCCCCTCCCTGTCCATGCCTGGCCAGAGGAGCAGGGCCCGGCTGGCCCGGAGCATACCAGAACACAGTCTTCCAGCTCATCTCGCTGGCAGATTGGACTGTATCAGCCCTCGGAAACGAGCCTCGGCCTCACCCGCTGCGGGGAGACAAGGCTCTCACCTGGCGAGGCTGGTGCAGGTGAGGTAGGCTCAACAGCCTCGCGGCTGCACCTGGGCATATTGTATTTGTATTCACCTTCCCAATAATTAGAGCTCCCGAAACTTATTTAACAAAAGAATTATGCCTAAGACTTAAAGCTCAAACTTAAGGAAGCCTACAGAGAAATGATTAAACTGTGAATGTCCTGGTATGAATGTGAATAATTATACATTAACACCCTTTACCATTCAAATAATTGTCATTCAGCTCAAACCTGGATAACTGACTTTTGAACAGGTGTTAGCAGTTTCTGAACACTACAGAGGAAATACAGAGAAATACAGAGAAAGGCTGTAAAAAAAAAAAAAAAAAAAAAAAGGAAGAAGGGGGAGGGAGGGAAGGGGTTGACGTGTTCCTGAGGGTCCCTGTGAAAAGGGTGTGGGCATCAAGCCTGAGCCTCTGGTCCTGCTTCCCTTCGACCCCCAGCCCCAAGCGCCTCCTCTCCCAGCGTGCTGCCTCTCCCCACGCCCCATCTCAGGGCCTTTCTTTCCCCTGTTCCCTCAGAAATACTCCACTTTCTCAGCTGGTCGCCTGAACCAGCCTGGCCCACGGGAGCCAGGGCTGCCCGCGGCCACAATCTCGTCATCCAAACAACAGAGAGGTGGGTGATCAGATTTAAGATGACACAGCGCTTTCCAATGCGGGTGTCCCTCTGTGTGCCCACAGTGGCAATGAGAGGCCTCCCTCGAACCTCGCCTTCTTTTCGTGGTTTCGGTCCAGTGGCATTAAAGGGACCAGCTGCTAGTGACTTTCAGATCCCCGCCATTTCAGGCTACACGCCCCACCGGCCTATAAAACCACGTCAGCATAGGTACACTATCCCACCCCTCTCCAACCCAGCTCCACAACACCCGTGCGTTCCTCCAGAAGCTTTCCAAGCCGCCTGCTAGCCCTCTGTAGCATCCAGCTGCATCAACAGATACCTCGCTGCTCCTGCAAGTCTAAAAGGGAGCACAGCCCCACCATCCTGGGCCCAGCATGAGAGGGTCCAGTTGGTGTCACGTGACTGGGAACATGGGCAAATCTAAAGCAGGGGTGTGGGGCGGTGAGTCTGAAAGATCCCCACCCATGTGGCTTCTTGAGCTTGTCTAAAACAGCCCTGAGGTCTGTTAAATAATTTTAGCTAACTTTTGATGACCAACCCAACAGAAAGAAGCTAAGCCCTTAATTTCTTAATGAATTATTCTTTACCGTGGGACAGGGATTACGCCATGGAGAAGGCATATCATTACTGACAGAGCTGTCAGAAGGACAGGCAAAAGGAAAACTGGCAAGCTTTAATTTCTCTGCAGAGAAATGAGGGGCTCTTTGGGGATTAATCTCAGTATCAACATTGAGCCTTTGCCGCAGGGCAGCTGAAGAATTCAAAAGAAGTTGTGACTGAATTCTGAGTGATGGAATCCAGCTCCAATTGTGCAGCTGACTTTGGTTTCTCACCTATTCAAATGAGGACGAGGCTGCGCAGGTGTGGGTGAAGGGGGTACTGTGTGCCCTCGACGGGTGGGTGGCAGGGAAGGTGGGAGGAGGGCCTCCCAGCCAGGGGGTCCTGGTCCCTTCCTCTCCTTTCAGGAACCAGGGCTGAGAGCCGAGACGGGCTGCTGTGGGCAGGCGGCAACCCCGTAAGGTCATGCTACGGTCCTCCAGCAGTTTATACTTCCCTGAAAGGGCAGTCCTTGCCCCTTTACAAAGGCCTGAGGACATGGTCCCCCTGTTCTGAGTAGGTGAGAGACCAAAGCAGGATAAGTCCCCTACTGTCTCCCAACCATTGGCTTCTCTGCAAAGTCCGAGGCCTCGGGTCCTCCCCACGCGACCTCTCCAAAGGGCTGCCTGAGTGTTGTGATGACACCAGGTGGCTTCTCTCAGAAGTGACCCAAGGGCCCTTCCCTGCCTCGGGAGCCACGCCATCACTCCTGCTGCATCCTGCGGGCCCTTCGGGGCCAGCCTGACTCAGCTGGGGCAGCAACAAGAGCATGGACACCAGAGGCGAGGGCCACCAAGGACACGCTTCGGAGCCACCCCATGTCTGTTCCAGACAGGACCACGGGCTTTCAGAATTCAGCAGGGAGCCCTGGGCAGACCGAAAGCCAGGACTGCATTATGATTCTTAACTGACTACGGCAACAAGGTGGTATATCACAGCAATTCTAAAGTCAGCCCCGGCCTCCCAGATTCTCAAAGTGAACATCAGTTATCTCAGGCTGGGAAACTGGACTCTAAACACAGAAACAAAATCTACAGTCATAGAAAGCACCTCACTAATATTCTCCCAAGTCCCATGATCCCCTTAAACATGACTTTCGGTTCAGTTCACTCACTCGGTCATGTCCGACTCTTTGCGACCCCATGAATCGCAGCACGCCAGGCCTCCCAGTCCATTACCAACTCCCAGAGTTCACTCAAACTCACGTCCATTGAGTTGGTGATGCCATCCAGCCATCTCATCCTCTGTCGTCCCCTTCTCCTCCTGCCCCCAATCCCTCCCAGCATCAGAGTCTTTTCCAATGAGTCAACTCTTTGCATGAGGTCCTTCAAATTTAGCAACTGAATTCTGAGTCTTCATTTAGGAGGCAGGGGTGAGGCGAGGAGAGTTTTTTCACTTGCACCAGCAGAGACAAAATTAAAAACGTTCGACTTTGAATTTGCACTATCAGGTGTGCACCTTACCACTAAAAACTTTAAACAGTGGTTGAGTCCCGTACATGATCAGGGGCTCAAATTCCTTCAGATGTTTCCATGAAAAAAAACGCTGATAACTCAGACTCTGCGGAGTGGTCAACAAATGATGGCCAACTTCAAGCCGGGTCCTGTTCCACAGCAGCAGGCAGCGACCGGAGTCCCCTGCCCGTGGCTGTGTGCGGCCACACACCAAGACTGCCCTGCAGACAAAGGGCTCCCCAGCGCTGGAGAAGCGCTCTCTGAAAAGGCTGCCCACCCTGCTGGGCCAACACCACACTCAGGAGAAGGCGGGGAAATGACACGGCGGCTTTCAGGTCTAGGAACACTGCTTGACACTCAGACTGACGAGCCTCCAACATCAGTGGCAGACTGGGGAAATATTAATTGATTAAATGAAGTCCTCTGTAATTCATCACTTGCCTCAGTCATTCAACCCATGGCTACTGACACAGAATATACGTGCAGCAAGCATTCTCTTTTACTCCAAGACTTTCCAATTTATTTTCTTAATGATGTATTTTACTTTTGATAAAGTCTATTTCATTGTTATTTTCTATCATGAGTTTGTATTTCAGGATTGTGTATTTTTTTAGTAACAGGAAGATATTCTCCATGTTTTCTTCTAAATAAAAGCTTTAGAGTTTCTGTTTTATGTACATGATACATCTCAAATTAATTTTCACGTACAGTGTGAACTAGGGGTCAAGGCACCTTTGCGTGAATGTGTGTGTGTGTGTCTGTGTGAGAAAGAGAGGCCCAGTTGTTCAAGCACTATTTGTTGAAAGGATTTACTCTCCTCATCCGTTTGGAGTCTTTCTCAAGGATGCAATGGCTGCAGAAGTGTGGATCTCGACTATGTTCTGTTGCTCCAAGGACTGAAGGCTTAAGCCAGTGCCACGGCGTCTTGACTACAGAAGATCTGTCTTTAAGTCTTAAAATCAGGTAATTAAGTCCTACAATTTTTATTCTTTTTCACGGCTGCTTTAGATATTCCAGCCTCTTTGCATTTTCATATAAATTTAGAATCAGCTGGGAACTTAAAGGACTCATGGGACTGAACACAGAGAACAGTTCACAGAGAACTAACTTCTTGGCAATGCTGGCTTCCCCAACGACCAAGGGCTGTGCACTTACTGTGTGGCTGTTGCTCAGTCGCTAAGTCGTGTTTGACTCTCCACAACCCCACGGACTGTGTTCCACCAGGCTCCTCTGTTCTCCACTATCTCCTGGAGTTTGCTCCGATTCGCTCCACTTCCTGTCCACTGAGGCAGTTTCCTCAGGTCCTCTTTAATTTCGCTCAGTCATGTGTTATATTGTCCAGTGGAAAGGTTTGCGTCCGTTTTACTAAAGCTAATCTTTATACTTTGGATACTACTTGAAAACTCAGTGTTTTAAATTTAATCCTTAACTTTATTACGTAAAAATCAATTAAATCTTACATATTAAAACTATATCCTCAACCTTGTTAGATTTATTAATTTTAATAGCTATTCAGAATTCTATGAGATATTCTATGTAGATGGCTGCTGCTGTTTAGTTGATAAACTGTGTTTTGTGACCTTATGGGCTGCAGCCTACTGGGCTCCTCTGTCCATCGAATTTCCTAGGCAAGAAGACTGAAGTGGATTGCCATTCCCTTCTCCAGGGCATCTTCCTGACCCAGGAGCTGAGCCCGTGTCCCCTGGATTGGCAGGCAGGCTCTTAACTTCTGAGCCACTAGGGAGGCCCGCGTAAACAATTATATAAACTGAAAACAGGGTCCTTCCTACAGGCTTTTGTTTTTCTTACATCTTTGCACAGAACTCTGTCCTTTGAAATTATGTGTTTATTGTAGAAAATATATAGTGAGTCTGTTTTTTAAAATCCAGTCTGTTTATCTATGCTTTTTTATTTGAACCTTAACACCATTTACATTTAAAGTACCTTATCACTATGTCTGGACTTGAATCTATCTAGTACCAACTTGCTATTGGTCCCAGCTGTTTTCTGTTCTTCTTTCCCTGTTTTTTCTGCCTTATTTTAGATTACTTTAAAAATTAGCTATTTTACCTTCTATACTGACCTATGAACTATTCATTTCAGTTTTATTTTTTAGTAGCATTGTAGGATTTATAATATGCTTCTTTAATTTATCAAACCCTTCTTTCAATTAATATGACACTTGCTCACCATAACCTATGAACTGACAGCAGAATATTTCCATTTCCCCAGTCCAGCCTTTTGTTACTTCCATATTATAAAATGCCAAATTTATTATTTATATGCTCAACAGTTAATCATTTTTTACTGAAAATCAATAAACACGAACTTTTCCCCCCTTAACTCTCCCATGTATTTCCACTTCCAGTGCTGTCTACTCTCCTTGGACTCGTTCAGCCTCAGCTCCCAGTAGCCCCAGGCCAATCTCATGTGGTTCCCCCCACACAGAATGGCACTCCTCACATACAACAGCATTCTACAACCAACCCTTGCAGAAATTCTGTGTAGCTCCCCTTTCTTCAGGACTCTGCCCATACCTCCAGCCACCCGGACACATGTGCTAAAGCACTTGTAACATCATTAGTTTAAAAGGCAAAGAACGAGGAGAACCCCAATGCCCAGCAACAGAGGACAGGAAAAAATTACAGCATGCCCATAAGATGAGATTCTCTCTATTCGTCGTAATTAGCAAAGTATCTCTATAGGATTTAAAACAGATGAGTTTCACAGAAACGCTGAATGAAAGAAGCAAGTCACAGCACTATTTCATCCATATAGAAAGTGCAAAGCATGGAGCCGGGCTGGGGGCAGGCCGGCGTGGCTGGGAGGACACACGGGACTGAGCGGGGCTGGCTGGGCTTCACCCTCAACCTGGGTGTGCACAGACGCGTCTTCCCTCTTTTGTTTATGCCTTACAAATCCTTCATGAGTATGCTTTTGTCTGATGTGGCTATTTCATTAAAAAAAAAAACCAAAAAACAGCCTGTCAATAACGCACTCCACAGTTATTCTGAGTGAAACTCTTGAAACTGCTCCTTTCCTTCACATGATAAAAAATGATTCAAAAGGAATTTATTTACATAATTTTCTTGCTTTCCCCCCAAAATTTGACTGTTCAAACAAGAGAGGGAAGATGATGAGATTGCCAACCAAGCATCTGGATTCTGAGCTCGTGGAGCCCTGACCGTGCGTTCCAGAGGAGCCACTCCCACCCCCACCCCAGGCCCCTCCCCAAGGCCTGAGTAATATTTTTTCCTAGCAAGTACATCACTCCCTGATGGTCTAGGGGTATGTATGTGTATATATATACTAGTATATACTTAAAAACACATACATATTTCCTACTAAAACACAAGCTCATAAGGCCCAGAACTTCATTTAGTTTGTAAGTTCCAAGAGCAAAAAGAGGGCTTTGGTTACAGCTCAATAAATAATTGTTGAATGACTGACCAATTCAACTCCCTTCTCCATGGTCTGGCCGAGGGCTCTGCCAGAGATGGGCACCTGTGTGCCCACTGACCAGTGGAGGATGGGCTGACAGGGAGGCCTGGAGTCCTCCCCTTGCAACCCACCTTCACTTTGAAGAGGGCGACAACTATCTAAGTCTGGGGAAGACATTCAATAAATACGTCAAACTGAACGGCGTCTGACCCTGAAGTGCGTCAGAAAGGAGCTACTGCCAAGAATCACTCGAGGGCCATGTCCAGGCAGCGGGGAGCGGTCATCCTGATGCTTCCCACGCTCCCTTCCACGCTCTCTTGGGAGGAAAGCGCCGCGGCACGCTCAGTCCAGGGTGGTGGGCCGAGCAGCCGCCAGGGAACCTGCCACATGAGCTGGGGAGAGACCACGGTGGAGCCGGGTGGTGTGGGCCTGGCTCCACCCGCAGAGCCACGTGGCGCCAGGCCGCGCTCACTCGACCTGCACGCGGGGCTGCTCGGGAACGGGACCTTGGCTGCTGCTTCCGCCTGGAGCCAAGCTCTGCTCTTGAGCAAGCGCTGGGTGCCGGCAGCCTTGGTCGTCCCAGGGAGCAGGGCTCCTGGATTTGAAACGCTGCACCTGGGTCAGAGCCCAGGGCTCCCTCGGCATGTGCAGGAGATGGAGCAGAAGAGCCTGGTCACGGAGACCACGCATATGCTGGGAAGGACCAAACGTCTGTGCCTGAGAAGCAAGGCATCATCTCAGAGGCCCAACTATGGGCAGCTGCCCCGCCCTCAAGGTGGAGTGGCCCCAGCCTGGGCAGCCCAGGCCCGTGCCCTCGGGGGCTCTGCAGGGCGGTCAGAGGGTGGAGGGATACTCTTCCCAACTCTCCAGGGGTATCCCTCTGGCTCTCCCTGGCTCCAGGCCTGCTGACCACCATCCTCCACACTGACAACACAGCTTCTATTCACGCTACTGGGACCATGGATAACATTTAAATGCATTAGCTTCAACCCAGACACACCAGACCTCTAATGAAACCTTAAACGCGAGTCCAGTATTCTAGAAAAGGAAACACATCAGGTGAAGAGTTGGGGCCCCTGGCCAGGTGCAAACACCAAGAGACCTCGGGAGCTATGTGCAGGTCCCAGACGCGGGCTGTGACGAACATCAAAAGGTGTTAATGGTTTCAATATTTATCTGCTGCAGGGAAGCACTCTAAAAAGGAGACAGGAAAAAAAATTCTGCTAATGGCTGTGTCTTTGCCATTAAAATGAAAAGCTTAATGCATCTTATAATCAGAGGACAATTTGCAAATCATTAAGAGAAATGTAAAATTCCATTAAAATACAAATCAAGAGACTCTCCCTGGACTAATAATCTTTTTGATATTATTTTGCATTTCACTATTTCTGTTCCAATACCCAGGCCCCACAAATGATCGGTTCCTGAACATGCTCTTTACCACAGCCTACTTCTTTAACGAGAAACCGAGAGAAGGGCAATCTGCTATTCAGAGCAGGTGCTAATGAAGAATTCCATATATTCTGAAATTTAATTAAAACCCCAAAGATTTCAAATTAGATGCAATTTGAAATGCCTGGGGCAGAAATACATGCACTTGCGTGGCGAGGGCGCCACACTGGAAGTTGATACCGTAATTGGTCTTGATGTATTTTTGTGTTGCCGGGCTGAAGCACAGAACTCATAACCATATAAAAATTCTCTGTAGATTACCTGCTCATTGAAAATGCCATCACTCAGGTAGTTCTCTACTAAATTACCATGCTACTAAAATGCACAAAGTGATTCGGAGAGTAGAGTGGCACAGCTGGCCGACGCTGCCAATGAGTTATGCATGCGTCAACGCGGCCTTTTTTCTTAGTAAAATATGCTCAGTTGAATATTAAAATATAATTGGCATTCAACCTAAGTAGCTTAAACCATTTTGTTATCTTCTTTTAAACCGATTTGGCTCCTCCACAGTTATTTTCAAGGATGCGATTCACAAACTAATGATACCATCATATTCTGTGAGATTTGTGCTGTTTTACATTCGTCATAAATAGGCGCAGTTTCTACAGCCTGCTAGGGATGGTCTTTAATATTAGCTGCTCTTGAACATCAAAGGCCCAATTCTTGAGGAAAAAAGGGGGGGGGGATATGCCATTTATGTTGGTTCTTGCATATTTTACTCTACAAAGAGGGAAGAGATGCGGACTCACTGAGAAAAGCACACGTCCTGGCCAAGTGGCGAGCCCTGGGCCTCTCTCCCTCCCTGGGTTGGAGGACTGGCTCAAAGGGCGGGCTGCTGCTGGACCTCGTGGCCCTGCTGAGGGCGGCAGTGTTTTTAGAAAGAGCGGACAATGCCCCCTGCCCCTAAATCCGGGGTGGTCCTCTACACAATGTGCCTGTGCCGTGGTAAGCACATGGTGCAAGGAAGAGAGGAAGGAGGGGTCGCCATTGTCACAGGGATTCTGTACAGGGTGATGCTGGCCAAGGGCAGGGCTCAGCAGGGCTGCTGCTTCCTGGCACTTAGAGGGCAAGGGAATGTCTGAATATAGCTCAGAGACATGCAGAAGAGCTAAACACCCTTCTTCTGCTACTTCAGTCTTTAGTTTCAGAAGCACTTTGTTACATGGCCTTAAAACTTCACTCAATGCCCTGGCAGCTGAGCTTCCAGAAGGTCTGTCCTGCCTACAGAGTCCCACCCCTCAAGGTCATGAAAGCCACATCTCAGAGAGACAGATCTTCTCCAGGAGATACCTTACTTTTCCATTCGGATGGAAACATGACCTTCAAAATGGGACCTGTATGCTCATAAATCCTATACTCTGAATCATCTTGGCTGGTTGGATGGCATCATCGACTCAATGGACATGAGCAAGCTCTGGGAGCGGGTGATGGACAGGGAGGCCAGGCCTGCTGCAGTCCATGGGGTCGCAAGGAGTGGGACACGACTGAGTGATTGAAATGAACTGAGTCACCTTGAACATAAGGGTTGCAAGTAAACCTGAGAGAGAGAGCATTTAAATTAAGGAACAGTTTGTACACTTTTGGATCCTACAAATAGCTAGACGGCATCACTGCCATTAGTTTTATATCAATACTTGTACATTTAACGTCGGTAACTTACAGTCTAGTTTTATATAGTGTTTTACTAAAACAGCGCTTTCTCTATAAACCCAAGTATTAGAAATGATTCTATTTATTTTTGCTAGCGTGATATCAAAATACGTTAATGTCGTCTGTAAATGTGACCAGATAACATCTTATGCCAACAAAATACTAAACATCCTCTTTGGAAACGTAAGGAAAGGTCGGTTTGTCACGGTAAAATACAGGCTTGTCAGACGATTCTTAATTTTTAAAGCTCATTTCAAATGAAAAGTATTGAAGAAAGTGACAGTGTAACTCACTTCTCCCAGCAGAAAGAAACTTGATTCTCTATTCCTTTTTTCGAGGTGAAACACACCCAAGTCCAACACAGGACCTTGTAGGTAATGTCTTTCTAAACGTGTGAATGTAATTAGGGTGACTCATTTTTCAATCGGAAGCTTCACTGGTAGGATGTTTAATTACTATGGCCAAGATAAGTCATACTTTAATGTTAATATTTTCTCATAAAGGTAATACTTGTAATAATTTCAATTTTAAGCACTATTTATTTGTAATAGAGACCTCATTGTATCCTATAAGGTTTGAAAGTAGCTGACTTTCAAACCAACTTTCTGGTTATCTTTGAGCTTGGTTAAATTATACTGTGTGACTCTGTAGCCTTGAGTGAAGGCATTCTCAGTTCAATTTTTTTTGCCTGATTTATGGAAACCTTAGGGAACATGGATCTGACCACCTCTTAGATTTAGGAGGAAACTTCCCCTGAGCTAGGCCTCCCAGGAGCCCCTTGTAATTACTGCTTAGTCAGAGGGCTCTTTGTGCAGGGACCCCAGGCTCTCGTGCGGAGCCCAGCAGGCTGCAGGGGTACCCGAGCCAGCACAGGAGAGGGCGAGCATTGCACCCCACTTGCTCCCCAGGGCAAGTGAGCACGGACACCTCACAGCAGTGGCAGCCTCAGGTCAGCATCCAGAACCTGAAGATCCTCTCGCCCCTTTCTTGGCCACGCCCACTACTCAGAGAGCTCCACAAGAAGCTACAGCTTCGGTTGTCTGCCTGCTTCAGAGGAAAAACACACTTTTGGCCAAAGTATCCAGACACCTCCTGAAGGCTCTAGTTGCCGCTGCTAGGGCTCTACCCCAGGGCATCCTGGCAAGGCTCCTGGGGGCATCATCTGGTTGTCCGTCCATACCCGCAAACAGACGTTCCGACGGGCAGCCTGTCTTGCCTAGTCTTTCCCATCAACTGTTAAGGCTATGTGGGGCCCCCTGCCTTGTCACCTGGCTGTGAGCAAAGCTCTGAAAGCAAGAAGAGGCATGCAAAGCCTAGAACTTACTGAAGCTGTGGATTCAGTTCGGTCGCTCAGTCGTGCCTGACTCTTTGCGACTCCATGGACTGCAGCATGCCAGGCTTCACGATGTCGATTACTACAGCAAAATTGCTTAACTAGTATGGACGTGAGAGCTGGACTGGGAAGAAGGCTGAGCACCGAAGAACTGATGCTTTTGAACTGTGGTGTTGGAGAAGACTCTTGAGAGTCCCTTGGACTGCAAGGAGATCCAACCAGTCCATTCTGAAGGAGATCAGCCCTGGGATTTCTTTGGAGGGAATGATGCTGAAGCTGAAACTCCAGTACTTTGGCCACCTCATGCGAAGAATTGACCCATTGGAAAAGACTTTGATGCTGGGAGGGATTGGAGGCAGGAGGAGAAAAGGACGACTGAGGATGAGATGGCTGGATGGCATCACTGACTTGATGAACGCGAGTCTGAGTGAATTCTGGGAGTTGGTGATGGACAGGGAGGCTTGGCGTGCTGCGATTCATGGGGTTGCAAAGAGTCGGACACGACTGAGCGACTGAACTGAACTGAGCCACAGTTATGTCTCAAGCAAAACCATTATTAAATTAGGAATATTGACCTTAGTATAGGGTGAAACATACAGTAAAAGCACTTAGCGTTAGATCCCTTTTAATAAATTCTTTAAAAGCAGTACTTCTCAAAATGCGGCATATGTACTTTGCCTCTTGTAGGATTTTAATGTGACTGGGGTGAGAAGTATGGATGCTGCAGACACAGCATTGTTAACAGGCACTCCAGAGCATTCTGACACACGCACTCTCAGGAAGAGGGGGGCCTCAGCTAGGAGAGTAACCTGGAGAACTTGTTTGCTTGAATCAATCCCAGCTGAAACTTTAAAAACTCTGCTAGCTCGAGATGTGGTTACACGGAACAAAGAGTAAACAAGGACTAACGATAGCTGCCAGACAGGAAACTGCGTGAAAACAGAACGTGAAAACTAACAACCCTGAGACATGAGGACCTCGGGCTCCTGCGATACGCACCAACTCGCTAGAAAGGACTTGGTCAGTGGAGACAGGACGCTCCTGCTGAAGGGCACGGACTTCCCTGAGCTGGCCTGGCCAGCCTCACAGGGTCCACAGTCTCAAATGATGCTCCTTCTGCCTCGGCTGGGAGCCCCCAACGCAGGACACAGAATTCTGGGGATCTTCTGTTCCACTAAGGGGCTGGAAGTGATGCAATATTCCAACAAGGGTGGGGGCCAGGCAGGCAGGAGAGGATGGCCCGCTGGTGAGGACTCCCTCTGGCCTACGAGTCAGCTGCAGGCCCTTCTGAAGGCTGGACAGAGGGCCTCCCAGAAAACGCGGGGCTCTCCTCCGAGCAGGGAGGAGTCCCTGGGGTAATTAAGGGAGCCCTGGAGCGTCACAGCGAACACGCTGATGAGGAAGGCAGCCTGCTCCCCACCTCTGCGCCCCAGGACTCCCCCTACACCCATATCCGCTTCACTGAGCCCCGCCCTGCTTTATTCAGACACTTCCACTTCTTTTTTCCCAGGGTCCTGAACCACAACAACACACTGGGTGTTACTTTCCACGAAAGAGGGGACGGGCTGCTCCTGGCAGCGGCCTCTGGTCTTGATCCGAGACCTCAGATCCCCTTCCCAGCACCCTGAGCTCCACGGCTGACCACCCTCTCCCGGGCTTTTCACGTGGCCTCTCCATTTCACCTTTGCCAGCCTCAGACGTCGAAGGCCACAGACCCAGATTTCCAAGTCTTGTCAGCCCTGAAGAGTGCTCAGCAGCTCGAGGGTTGAGAGTACATTCTCAGTAGCTGTTTCCTTCCCACCGAGGTGCAAGGGTTCACTTGTTCTAATCAACAGATGGGCCTTGGAAGGAGCCCTACCAGGTAACATCTCAGGAAGGTCAACAATTGTTAGAATCCCTCACTTAGAATATGGGAGAACAGTGATGGCTACCAACGAGAACCTGTAAAGCATCTCCTGTTATAGCTATTTTCTCTTTAAATCGGTAATTCTTTTTTTTTTTTAATTCAGGGAAAATATCAGTACAAGTGGCCCGTGAGCACAAAGGTGCATCTTGCCATGGCTCCGGAAGGGACGGGGGAGCAGCCTCCCTTCCTCACCACACACCCCCTGAGGGCGCCCTGGGCTGGCCCCAGGGTGTGGGGAGTGGCAGGGCGCCACAGCAGGCCCTGGGACCCCGAACGGAGGGGGCTCAGGGGGCCACATGCAGGACACTGCAGGGAAACGGACTCATTCTCCCCAAAAGGGCCTTTCCCCTGACAGACGGGTAGGGTTGTTAAGAACCATTCTGAAACAGGGTTCACAAGAGACTCAGAAGTGCAAGAATCCTTTTAGAGGATCGGTAGCAGAAGTTGCAAAGAAACTTCCCTCTAGGCAGCAGGTTTAAAAAACGCAGATTTTACTACTGTCATGCAACTGGATTTCATGGCTACAAGCTAATAGCTGTGACGAAGGAATTATTAAACTGTTAAATATTTCATTTAAAAAGGAACATTGCAGACACTTTAAAAAGAAAACTCAGAACTCATCTGTTGAAAGCCGTCCTCTGCGAGACAGAACAGGGTGGAAGGCGGAATGCCCCCCGCGTTCCCTGGGAGCAGCTCCTTGTGGCATCCGTCCAGAGCACCGCCAGGCCCTGCCCCAGCAAGGGGACTCGGGGCGCCCAGGGAGGCCACCCCCAGCCCAGCAGAAAAAGCACATGGGGCCAGGGCAGTGGGCCTGCCCCCATCTGCCTGGCCACACCTGCCAGGAGGGCCTCCGGGGCAGAGGGAAGAGAGTGCCGCACGTGTCCGGGTCTGACGGGGTCTCGCTTTCCCTGGCCTGCTCTTCTCGACAGTCTGGGGGCCCTGTTTTTGGCACAGTGCTGCTCCGGTCGTTCCGGCTGCTGCCGCCAATGATCGCTAAGGCTACAGGTATTAAGGTATGCTACACCAAGAGGCTAACGTTTTTACGAGTCAATATAAGAAGCGAGGGAGTATTCACAGAAACTAAGTTAAAATGGTATTTTATTATGGAAGAAACAGATTTATTTCAGGAATAATGGCTTCATTAAAAAAACTGTTTCTTGGAGAAACATGAATTCAAAATAAACAAACCTGACCTTTGTAAGAGGTTTACAGGGAGGACCCGACCGCCCTAAAAATGCCTTGCTGAGTTACAAGGCAGCTAGCTCAGCAGCAGCAGCTCATTAGCAAAACACAAAAACAAATCCCTTTCACAAAACTCAGAAAACAAAACGTTCATTTCTGTTTTTGAAGTTACGTTAGTAAAACCACAACCCTATGAGGACTTAGAACACTTCTCTCTTGCACTCGCCTCTCATTTTCGTTCCTTCATCAGCGTCATGAACCTCACTGGACTGCCTCCCTTTCCGAAAGAAATCCCACCTGCGGCGGCCCACAGGCAAGGCAGCCACCTAGGCCTCCTCCAGACTTCTGGTCAGGAGGATGGCTTAACAGTTCCTTAGTAGAAATACCCAGATAATCAATTTGTTACTAATCAGACTTCAGAAAGGCTCCAAGGTAAGAAGATGCAGGACGTTAAATTTCCAATATATGTCTTAGCCTACAAAAATAGTAATTCTAATAGGCCGTGTTTTGTGACCAGTCTGACAAACAAACAAACAAACAAAAAAAAAACCAGATGGTGAGCATGACCGTCATGTCAGGCAAAGAGCCTGAGAGGTGAGGTGGCGGTCCTGCCCGAGCAGGGGGGCGCCAGGCACCCAGCACAGCCAGTGCAGGGCCCCCAGGCTCACAGGCTGGGCTGTGGGAGTTACCCGGGGAGGTGCGGGACTCCAGCAGGAGCTCCGTCACTGCTGCACTTCCAACCAAGCTGAGACAGGAAGGTCTGGTACACACGTCTACATCTCAGAGGAACGGGATGAAAGGTGATGCCCAAAGGATGCTAAATGTGCTCACAACCTCAGAGGCATGGAAGACAGAATTTGTCAAGAAGCATTTCTTTCAGATAAACACACCCGCTCCTCCCTGACTGCAAAGGTTTCTCCTCCTGGTGGACCCCACAGCCATCAGGCGCTCTGGGAGTGCTAGAGCGCTCTCCCCGCATGGGCCTTCCCCTCTCAGCCAGTTCACTGGCTCCAGGACAGAGAGGAAGAGAGCAAAGCCAACGTGCCCTGAGCAGCAAGGCTGTCAGCACACCTGGGGCTAGTGCCAATTAACTCCATGTTAGCAATCACATTACAACCACCCACCACCTCCCTTCTTAAACTGTAAAATCCCCACACCTGGTCTTCGCCTGGGAGAAGTGATTGAGCTAAATTAGAAAAACCTGGCTGGCACAGGCTGCGGCATGGGAAATCCTGGCCTGGGAGCCAGCACTAACTGTCAGCAGGCGGCCTGGCCTTGGGGACCCTCCTGCTGCCACCCCAAAACCCAGCTGGAGGGGACCTGGCCCCGGTCACGAGTGTCCCCCAGCACTGCAGAGCTGGTCCAACAGGAGGTGGGCTACTGGTGGCTGCAGTCTTCATCCCTGCCTAGTGCCTGCCTCCAGCTTGCCCTGGTTGCCCAGACCCACCATGACATGACCTGCAGGAGAAGAGCCGGCCAGGCTCGGGCCTGAGCTGGGAAGGGGGGTGGCAGGGTGCATGTGGCCAGTCCCCACTCTCTTCGAGCACTGAGGACAGGACTGCAGGGTTTTACAAGCTCACCCCCTGCTGACACCCTCATTATATTATACAGATACTTCCTGCCCTGTTTCATAATGTCTCTGCTCTGAAACATCCTAAATCTTAAACTTGAGCTCACTTATTTGACACATGTAAGGAGAAGGAAAGCGCTTTGGCCAATCCGCTTCTGCTCCTGGTGGCAGAGCAGTGAATGGCAGCAGTGGACAGAAGCGTTCACTGCTCCAGGATTCCCAAGCCTCTGCTCTAGAGACAAGCCCACACGTGAGTTCCTCAAACTGCACGGCAGGACCCCCGCCCTGCACCCGCTGTGCGTGGGGTGCACATGAAGAGCGTCAGGCACACACTCGACCCGGCCCGGCGACGTGCGGGGCTAGTTCCGGTTCCGAGCAGGTGGTGAGTGCCAGGCAGCGGTGGCCAAACTCAGCCACAGCTCCACCTCGGCCCGGGGGGCCCACTCTCGGGACGATGGAAGGCTCTGGACCTGAGCATGGCATGCGGCAAAGGCCTACCCAGCTCTCAGTGGAGTCTTGTTCTGGAGACGTGCCCACTGGAGATAGCCCCACGTGATGCCCAGGCGCTGACGAGTTCATGCTCAGCTTCAGTTCATTGTGGGCAAAGACCTCCAGGGTCTGACCTGGTCACTCCCCTGACCTTGCTGGTCAACTCAGGTATTAGCTCAACTTGCCCGAGCTTCTCTACCTGCTGTCCCTGAAAACTCTGTTCCACCTTCAGCTGTGCTGCTATGGCAGCAGTTAGAATACCACTAAACTTATTTAGCAAATTCCACTTTGAAATTCAAGACTGCTCTAAATTCACCTCATCTAAAATCTCATGGTAATTTTTTTTCTTAAGTGTATAGGTATGTATGCATCTATACACATGTATCTCTATGTAACTGTTGCTGTTGTTCAGGCGCTCAGTCGTGTCTAACTCTGCGACCCCATGGACTGTAGCCAGGCTCCTCTGGCCTCCACCATCTCCTGGAGCTTGCTCAAATTGTTTTCACTTGACTTGCTGATATAATTCACTTATATTAAAATGACTGTGAAGAAAATCACTATGTAAAATAAACCTCCGCTATGTGTATAGGATGATATTAGTTGTCATAATTAATCTGCAAACAAAAGCTTAAGGAGAACTTGTCTGGGAAAAGTGTTTTACGTCATCAGAGACTTTATGTGCCACTATCATGCTGCACATAGACAGCAAGTTCTCGGCTCATCCCTCAAGCATGCAACATTTAACTGTGCTAAGTTTGAGATGTTAGCCTGAAAACTTTCTCATGAGGACACGCTGCCACCGCCCAGTCCAGGGTGTCAGCAGCCAAGTGCGTGGGGAGGCCGGTTGTCCACACGTGGGTCTTGGCACTGCTGGCAAGCAGATAGTGTACGTTAACAGTAAGCTTACTAAAAAATTCACTGCCATTCAGACATGTTCCTATTTAAAACTCTCAGCCAGTGAGAGTCGGGAGTCAATCTGCATGGATCATTTTTATTGCCTTTGCCAAGAATTATGTGACCAAGTGCCAAGACGAACACGAGCACGTGGAGCGGGTGGAGAGCGGGCGCTCCCGGCTGTTCTGTGTGGCACACGCCACCTCTGTTCATTCGGGGGAAACACGCGGCAGGCGTGGTCAGCAGCCCGAGCCGGGAAGGGGCTGACAGTGCTCAGGTCGGGGTCCCTGAGCCAGAGGCCGCCTGGCGGCTGCGGTACCAACCTTTCTGGAAGATGGGATGGTGCAGCGCGGGCACAGGGAGCCCCTCGAGGACCGCGGGCTCGCGGAAATAGGCGTCCAGCCAGGCCGCGCACTGCAGCAGGGGCTGCACTGCCCCGGGACCTCCGAGCTGCTCAGCAGGAGCGGTGGCCTCCGCGGGTCTGCAAGATAAAGAACAGGAGAGACTCAACCTCCAGGCCCTCCCTCCACCTGCTGCCCCTAAACGGGTAGAGAGGGGACTGTGGAAGGAAGGCGGCAGGGTCACTGTGCCCGGGCCTTCACCTCTGCTTGGAGGGACAGTTTCTGGAAGGATGTCCTGGGGCCGGTGCTCGCCTGCGGGGCTGAGTGTCTGCAGTCCTGCCGCAGGGCGGGGGTGTGAGAACAAGAGTGACGAGCTCAGACGCAGCTCCAGTGGGCATGAGCCAGCCCCTTCCCAGACCACCCCCCCGCCCCCACTTCCTCTGCAGTCACTGAGCATTCGCCGTAAGAAAAATGTTCTCCAGAAATACAGTCAGAGTAGCTAAGCCCACCCCCTCGCCCCTCCCACCACATGTCCACCACACACCCCACGGCTCCACGTGCTCTACAGCTCGCAGGGGGCTTCAGGGGCACACCATTCTGAGTCTGCGCTGTGCCTCACGCTCCGGGGCGTCTGTTTGGTGTGCCGGCCACTCTGTGAGGCTGGTTTAGCTACAGGGCTATGATTTTCCTGCCTGAGACTCCTCTTTCTTTTCCAGCCCTTCTTGTTCATTCCCTGTGGTCACTGCCCTTCCTCCCTCTCACTTCTGTAAGTTTAAGCCAGCACACCTCAGCCTCGCTTCAGAGGGCCTGGCTGCCTCTTCTCCTCACGGGCTCACCCTTCTGTCTGGGGGACCCCATGGCTCCCCTCATGGACCTGACTTCTCCCCTTCAGCAGAGGGCGACTTTTAAGGGACATGCTTTGCTGGGCTGAGAAAACGTCTGTCTGCAGAGGGTCACTTCTGCTGCTTCCGAGCCCCAGATTTTTATGAGGGATCCAGCTTTTCTGAACTTCAGAGGATGGCACACCCACAGAAGCACCAGCACCCAGCTGATTTCAGACGTCGCTCCTTCCTGAACCCCACAGGCCTCTCATCCCTGACCCAGGGGCAGGTGTGTGCGCCTCAATCTCCAGGTGTCTTCCTTTAAGGCACACCCGCCCACTGGTGAGGGTGTGACTGAAGTGGAGAGGCCTCACCCACTCGGCAGTGCAGCCCAGCACAGATGGGAGACATGAGGCTGAGGGGCTGAAGCGCTGGAGCATGGGCCTGACTTCACCGGTGTAAGGGGACACGCCGGTGTGTGCGGGGCCCAGCCCTCCACTTGAGCCGTGGGGAGCAGCTGAAGACCTCTAAGCTGGCTCTTGTGAGCTACCCTGGCTGGAGCCTGAGTCTCCAAGTCAGGGTGTGTGGTGGGTCTGAGAGTCCCAGGCGGGATGCACAGGGGAACGAGAGGCAGGTTAGGAAAGGCTTTCTGAGTGCATGAAAGTGAAGAGCATTATGGAAGGAGTCAGCGAATGAAGGGAAACAAGCCTTTCAAGGTGAGCAGGGGGAGGGACCCCTGAGACCCTGGCCCACAGAGCCAGCCCGCCAGGCAGTTCTACGGCCACGTGGCTGGGCCCAGCCTTCTCCAGGATGCCGGCCCCCAGTATTGCCAGGAGA
This sequence comes from Capra hircus, assembly GCF_001704415.2. Lineage (NCBI taxonomy): Eukaryota > Metazoa > Chordata > Mammalia > Artiodactyla > Bovidae > Capra > Capra hircus. Next base: position 2,989,150 of record NC_030833.1, read on the forward strand.
GGAAGCCCCGGAGAGCGCCAGCGGCTGGCCCTGGGCTGACAGGGCCCGCTCCACAGGCAGAAAGTGGCTTCTGTGAAACAGGGGGCAGGACGGCATCTGGGGGGTCTCCTGTGGACGGAGACTCTAGCTTCTCTGCCCTGATGTCTCTCCCCACCAGGACGTCTGCCCATGGAGAGGCGGGAACTTCTGCCCCCTGCTTGGCATAAACATTCCTCCACATAACCGAGAAATTCCCAGTGACCCTCCTGCTGTGCTCCCTACTTACGGAGTAAGCAGGACGCTGACTCTAGGGAAGAAAGTGGAGAAAGGCCACGGGCTCTGCAACCCTGCTCAGGGGGCCAGGGGGGAGGAGATGGGGTGCGCTGAGCTTGCTCAGACAAGGCACAGCACACGTAACCTGGTAAGCACGCACGTGGGCAGCACCATGCACGTGGGGGCACGCGCCCAAGTCTGACCCTGCTCACACCCCTGCCCCAACCCACATGAGAAGCAGGAGAGGGCCCCCGACAGCCCTGGCCCGCACCCCCTGCAGCGGCAGGTGGGGTGAGGTGCTGGTGGGGGAGGGTAGCAAATGTGGGTGCCTGCGTGGTCTCCGGGGCTTGAGGGGTCTTCCTGACCATCATACCCTGCAAATGGGGCTCCCTGAAGGGAGGGTACACTGTCCAGGAGACAGGTAGCTTAAGTTGAGAGTCAGGGGCTCTGCATCCACCTTGGGGAGTCACAACTCTTGTCAGATGCCCTGGTTTACTGGGGGGCATCTTACAAAGGCTATGGAGCTGCGGGCATCCCAGGGCACTGCCCAGGTTGGGGGCCGCTTCCCCTGCGTTGCTAAGGGAACTGAAATGTGATCTGAGTTTCCTAGCATTTCCCACTCTTAAAAGGATATTTGGAGAATTTTTATAGTAGTAAAATTCATCTTAAATTGATTTTTTATGCTTGTGCTAAAGATCTCAACCTCTGATTTACTCTGTAGTTCTCCTTTCTAACTCTTTCTCTATTGGCATTAGATGACTATTCATGGGTGAAACGTAATTAAACAGCTTTGATTCTGAGGCAAGGATTTATGATACTACATTTAAAATGAATGGCATTAAACACACACATAAAATCAGATTTTTAAAGCCATGACACAAATTTCCATTTCTACAATAAAATGAAATTTATTCTCTGCCCTGCCCTCTCCTCCAACCTCGCTCCGCTCGTCCCTGAAAGAGCTTTGGTGTGACAGGATCACAGCATCTCTAACGGCTGCTCTTATTATGGAGGAGTTTCTCCAGGCTTCCTACTGAAGAGCCTGAAACCCCAGTCATTATGGGCTCCGTGGCCTGCGCTCATTTAAATCTCACACCCACATCTCCCTGGGAGCCTAGCAGCTCACCTACCACTAAGCGCACAGGCCTGTGGCCAGTGCCTCTGGGAAGCACCACTGCAAGGGAGTCCAGCCCCCAGGAGGGCCGCTGCAGGCCAGCACTGAGGATGGAAGCGAGACAAGGCCGCCTCGCGGCGCGGGGGCCAGGCAGAGGCCGACCTCAGAGCTGGTCCTCCCAGAGCCGCCCAGGACGCCAACAGTAAGAGTGATCCTGAGGCCAGCATCAGGCTGACCTCAGAGCCGACCCTCCCAAAACACCTAGGACGCCACCAGTAAGAGTGATCCTGAGGCCAGTGTCACTGGGGTCCTTATACTTGTTTTTACTTGGCACAAGAGGGCTGGTAGTGGTTGGAAAATCAATTTGGCTTTGTTGAGCTTTCCGACATAACAGAGAGCATAGGTACCTTCATACAGCAAACAAAGTCACGGATGTTTTGGTGTAAGGGTTTCTTCAAGAAATATGCAATGCTGGCAACCCCAGGGACCCTGTAAGAAAATAAAAAGGACAACAGAGTGCCGCCTTGAGGGGAGCTGCTGGGACCTGGGTGTGTCAGAGAGCCCTGTAGGAAGCTCTCCTGGAGCCATGACCCCCGAGAAGCAGCCTGACCGATTCCCGTGGGCCTGGATAAAGAACGTTCTGGTGTTGAACTGCATTTCAGATTTGTTTGGACATGAACCTGTCCATCATTCCAAATCAGACACAGCAGAGCAGGTGACATGCTCCAGAGCAAATGTCTGAAGTGTTTTCAATAAAGTAGGCAGGGGCTCTCGCCAAGACTTACCCAGAGAACCCACAAGCTCACAGCACTGACACGGGAGCACGGGGGGCAGTGGGAAGGCTGTTGGTCCCCCCTGTGTGAGGCCTCCAGGCCCCGGCCCCGGGAGGAGAGGAGGAAGAGTGGCAGCCTGGCCGCAGGGGGCGGAGCAGGGGGAGCAGACGGGCCCAGGACACAGGCCCCACACGGGTGGCCCTGCCTGGCTCCAGGAGCCCTCCGGGGGCAGGTGAGGTGCTGTGCACCAGGCTGGCTGAAGCCACCAGGAAGTGCTGCTCGAGGTCTCACCCTCCCCACCCCTACCGCGGGGACGACTGCATGCGGCCGGCCGCCCAGCGAACCAGAGGGACGCCCCCAGCTCTGCCTTCTCCCACCTGCCCCACAGAACAGCTGGGCTCGACATGCCCACCCGGTGGGCAGGAACTTTGGGTGTATGGATTCTGGGGCGCCTCAAGGCTTCACTTTCAAGGAAAAGAAGGGGGTGGCAGAAGATGAGATGTTTAGATGGCATTGCTGACTCAGTGGACATGAATTTGAGCAAACTCTGGGAGACAGTGAAGGACAGAGGAACCTGGTGGGCTATACAGTCCATGGGGTTGCAGAGAGTCGGACACAAATTAATCACTGACTTCAAGTCAACAACAAGGCTTCAATGACTGGCAGCAAAGAATCACTAAATCCTCCCGTCTAAATGATTTCTACCCCCATAGACATTTCCATGTCGTGTACTTGGGCTTGCACCCCTTCTGACATGAGCAAGCAGGCTGCAAGTCCCGCGTCCCCCCTCTGGTCGGCCCTGTGCATCCTGCCCGCGGGTGACCGTGCCACCGCCATGCCCCCGGCCTCCCTGGGACCCGGTGCCTCTTCCCCATCTCTTGCTTCACAGGGTGAAACTGAGCCTTATGGTTTTGGGAATGTTAACTGGTGATGCCAGAGGATCACCTAAAGAAGAACTCCAAAGACTTGTGTTCCTGAGTCCACCTGGGTCTGGAGCAGTGACGGGGAGGTGTCCTTCAGCGAGGCTGGGCGATTAGCCTGCAAAGACGTACACAGACACAAGTCAGATCTGATGTGAAGACACGCCCAGAGCCCTGACTGCACACAGTGGCTCAGCGCCCCTCAGGATGAGGAGCCTTACCTTCTCTGGCCCCCAGGACTCCCGGGGAGTGCGCCAGACCCCCCAGGCTCAGGTAGGGACACACGCACAGCAAACACTTAAAGCTTCCATCGAGGTGACTTGAGAAACATCATGTGGAGATGGGAAGCGCACAGCTCCGCCCAAGTCAGCGGTGTCTGGCAGCCGCTTGCGCTTGTGTCTGACGGGTCTGTCCTGCGTTTGATTAGGCCTTCTTGTGAAGCTCAGGTGCTTCTCTCCCAGTGGTAGCACTGAAGGCAGACAAGTCACGCTGCCTGCTTTCAGTGGAGATCCTTTAGTTTTTTCTAAATGAGAAGCTGAACGAAACCTTTAAACTCTTTATTCCAACCAAATTTAGTGGTTTGATTTCATTCAAGCATTTACTGAGGACCCGCTAAATACAGGGCTCATTGGCAAGAGTATCAACTTAGGGACTGCCATCCACCTGGGCAGGCAGGGAAGCTGAAGGTCCAACACGGAGGGATTCACACCCTCCCTGATGGCTGTCCTGGAGGAACCTGTCCTGCCCCAATTGGGACTTCCCTGTGTCACCCGATGAACAAACTAGGAAAGCGATGGCTTCGTGACACTGCCTGGCGGCCATCAGCTGTTTGGGCAAGAACCCCACATGGGTGTGACAGAATCTGTGCAATTATTTGAACATTCCAGAGTTGTATTAGGACACAGAGTAGAAAAAGGAAACTGTTGCTACAGCGGTAAGAAACACAGGTCTCAAACAACGCAACTGAGTCAGTGGAGGCACACAGGAGGTGCACTGGGCGGGGCAGGGGGTCCCCTACAGACACAACCAGGGCCTCCCTGCTGCTTATCCGGTGATGTTCTAAATGATTCATGTGTCACCTTGCCTCCTTCTCACACGATCCTAAGAGCAACACGTACTCAACTATGAAACACAGGGAAAAGATTAATGAGCGTGCATGAAATACTGGCAACAGGCCTAAGTTTATATATAAAAACGGTGTAGATAACATGCAGATTGTAATTCTATGAGACCAAAGCACCTACTACTTCTAACACGACTTCATGGGCCAACGCCCCCACGTCTGGCTGCAGTACCCATTTCAGTGATGCTCACATGCAGAAGGAAGAGACTGCGTATCAGACAAGCCAGAGGTGGTGTGGAAGGCGGCCCAGGCCTAGTTTCCAGGGACGGCAACAGTAGGGCGAGCCCGAGTTCCGAGCATCAGCTCAGCGAGCCTGAGCTGAAGTTTACTGTGTGGTTCATGAAGACAGGGAAGAATTTCTGCTTCTCACCTTCACGCTTTCTGCCCCACAGTCACACCCCCTGAAACGAACTCCACGTTCAGGATCCCATCACAGGCCACCAATGGCTCACGGTCAAGTCAGTAAGAGGAGGAGGAAGAGGCTGTCTCAAGTTCAACTGGGCCCCCTTTTACTCGCTTTCTGGGTGGCCACAGGTATATTTTTAACAGGTATCCTAAGCCCCAAAAATCTGGGGCGCAAATTAATGTCAGAACCTAAGCAAGCATTCCTCTGCAGCAATTTGCTGTGGTATTTTTAAAACACCGACCAACAACACAGAGAAAATCTTATGTAAATTTTCAATCCCCTCCATATAATGTACATAAGAACTGTATTTTTAAAAATAAATAATTGCTTCCTTAAAATATATCAATAGTAATACATATTTTAAGAGACAATTTAAACAGTATATTTGGCAGATAAGAATGCCTTAAAAAGTCTATCTACTTTCTCTCCTAAATGTTCAAGTTGTTAAAAAGAAAATTGTATTTTACCAACACTTTAACATATCATTAAAAATCTCTACTATTTGACAGATGAAGATAAAAACACCCCAAAACTATAGATGAATTATCAGGTCCCTGGTGCCTCCAAAACAATCACAGGATGCAGAGCGATCTAGTTAAATTTTACTCGAAAGCTTTTACTACACTTGTGTTTTCTTTTATTTTCCTATCAAGAAGCCCATGAGGGTTAAGCACAATTCATTATGTATGAGGCCCACTTGCGGAGCTCGACTGTTGATTAACAGCAAAGCTTGCTGCATGTACATCTGCAGCATTAGATGCATGCGACATGCTAACTTATTCTTTCACTGAAACTAATTATTTACAAAAATGACTACTTGAGACTACAATTTATTAAATGCATGCATCCAGTCTCAATTTGGCCCCCAAAGACAGCCTGGAATGAAGATCTTATACTTGATGTGACAACTTCTAGAAACACTATTACTAATACTGTAAATGTGGCAAATAGAGAGTTCAGACAGCCTTATGTCTGTGTTGTGTTTGCTTTCACCACTGAAGCAGTGAGCAAAGCAGCTTCCTAAGGTTTCACACACACAGGAGAGGTATATTCCTCTTTCCCTGTTTAATTTAGTTTCTTACAAGTAAGATGCATATATGTTAGCAATGAAAGAGTTTTAAAAAGAAATAATAGCTAACATAAAAAATACTATAAAAATCCTGATCAAATTGCTGCTTAAGTATATTTATAACAATTCTATCAAGAATTTAGTTCATTTGTTGAAAAATATCTGTAAAAACATCAAGGTTTTTAAAGTCATTCCATCAGTCTCAGCAAACTCTTGGTACTCCCTCCAGAGTACTTTTTTCCAAAGGACCTTTGGGGTTAGGCAACGTCACATTATTCAACAATTCTGCTCCCTCCTCCCAGAAAAGAACACAGGAAAAAGCAGGCCATTAACAAGAATTACAAACATCTCATCTTTGGATACAGATGTCAAGTGGGATATCTGGTCAACAGAGAGCATCTTTCAGGTTAACTCTACAAGGCATGGGGCCACCTGCCCTGAGTGGCCTACAGTCTGGTCTCTCTGCTGGGCCAACCCGAATACTCTCCAAAGCTGTTCCTCTGATGCTCTCGAAGACCCTGTGTGGCCATGCTCTGCTGTGCTGAGGGTGTGCGACACCGTGGGCTTAGAGGAGATGTACAGGGCACACTCTTTCCTCCACACGCCAAGACAAGGATATCAGTGCCTGTGTCCCAAAGACACGATTACAGGGTGGGAGGGTGTCACTCGCAGCCAACTGCTCCCCGACATTAAAGCTCTGCATGGGCACCTGAGGAGAAAGAACACACACTCTTCTGGTCTGGACACAGGATTTTAGGGACAGAGACGAACGGAAATGTCAGGCAGAGGGCCTCTATAGCAAACAAGAGTTACGATGAAAGGTAAGCAGCATGAGAATGGTGCACGCAGGGCACGCAGTCGAGAGGGGCAGGTGAGGACTGCTTTTCTACCATGCAGTTCCACGTCCTGACTCTCAGTAACACAGCCAAGGTCAGACACAGTTAAGGCAACTGACTGTGCAAGTCTCAGGTGAGAGACGTTCTCAACGTCACACCTTCAAACACCACGGCACTGTGGACAGGATGGATCCACTGAGGCAGGATCAGCTATATGCAAACAACTCAAGGGAAACCCTGTATACAGCTTCACAGCTGCTATTTACTGAGTGCCTAACACATGCCATGCACAGAATTAGGAACAGTCCTGTGGTTTACTCCTCCCAACAATCCCCGAGGAGGCATTTGTCTGTGTCCTGAAAGAGGAAACTGAGGCCCAGAGGTGATATAGTAACACCGATCAGTGCATCAAGGGATGAAACCAGAATGTGAATTTAAGTTTGTTTGATTCCAGAGACCTTAATCTGAACCATCACCATAAAGCTGAAGTACTCTTGTCCATCTCTTTGAAATGGAAACCAACAGCCCCTCTGAGCCGACGAGCCCTATGCTCACTGGCTCTATTTTGGAGAGCATATGGACTGGACAGCATTTGGATTTTTCTTACTTTTAGGAACTTCTGTCAATTTCTCCCCGCTCCACGGGACTATAACCCTAGGCCCACTGCCCTACCATTCAAAGATCATGGGGATGTGAGTGTTGACTCTAGTTCTGTTATATTCTAGAAGCTTCTGAGAAGAGACACTAGGTGCCCACACTTCAGGGCCTCAGGCTCATACACAGCAGCCACTGGTATCACTGCTCCTCAGCCTCACAGGAAGGCCATGCTCCTATCATCCGCACAGTGTTCCTCCACACAGGCAGGAGGCCCAAGTCTTAGGATTCTCCCAGCCCATCGCCCCCATCCTCATCCCCCAGAAGCAAAACCCAGAGTGCTCAAGGCACTGTCCCAACTGGTCTGGTGCTAATGAGGCAGGTGCGGCCCGGGCTTAGGAGGACAGGCTCCCTACCACGGCAGCTCGGCTGTCTGACTGAAGCCCCCTAACCTCCACAGACCTGCCCCAGTGCCGCTGCCCAGCCCTGGGGCCCTCTCTCAGGCTTTCTCGGAGCTCTGCGTGCCTGCTGAACGGACGCGTGAACAAGACGCCGCGGGGCCAGCACGGTCACTGCAGCACATGTGCTGAGAAACACCTGCCCTTCAGATTCCATTTTTCCAATGAATACTTTGCTGAAAACCATTCCCCTGGTGGCGGGGTGGGGAACCCATAAAGATGTTCTAAACAGGGAAAGCCACATTTCTTGCCTTTTCAGATTGTGCAGCAGACTGCAGATAACAGAGTTTGTTAAAGCCCAGGGAGCGGGCCTCACACCCGATTGTGCTCAGTTTGACAGGACTCCGGTCAAACCTAGATGTGTTTCAGGTTTGAAGATACAAAACTAAACGGGCTTTCCTCCATGGGTCTTCCATTCTGCTCGAGAGAAAGCAATCAATTGAATATTGAAATGAAACAGAAGGACGATGAATTTAAGGAGCAAACATTTGCGCCATGACTGCACGTGAACACGCAAATGCAGATACAGACCCCACCAGTGTTAAGGCTGATCACGCTACACCTTCGTTTCTCCTTTAGAGCTCCCAGCCTCCCAGGAGGAGGAGGGCGTCCCGGGGAGAGAAACCCCTCAACTACCCCCATGACACACAGAGGGCCCAGCAGGGCCTCCTGCAGGCTCCGCCTTCTCACCTGCTGCAGAGAAAACCAGTGGACCGCGAGCAGGAACCAGGAGCACCACACCCCCCCGCAGCTCGGGCTGTGTGCAGGGCCCAGGGGCGTCCCAGAGGCAGAGCTACCACAGGGAAGGGGCGAGCCTGGGCCTGGGCAGCTGCAGCTCCCTGCTGAGCCTCGCCCCTGACACGCGGGCTCCCACCGCAAGCAGTTTCTGATGGGTCCACCTTCGTGAGGGGACGGCTCCCCTCCTCCCGTGATCCGTGAAGGAGCAATGACATCGCTGGGACTATTGGGGCCAAAACACACTGCCCGCCCCAGTGCAGTTTCCAAAACCAGGCTCTCTTCACAGCTGCAGGTCGACTTTGTCATGATGCAGTTCAGCTTTTTTCCATCTTAGCAAGGGAGTATGTCTTAATTTAAATGCTAAAATAATAACGGAATGTTCTGAAGACACTACTCTTTTCTTTCCAAAAGGCATGTATTACACAAGGACTGACCTCCATGGGGTAGAGTCCCATTAACTCGGGTACTGGGCTTATTAATAAATAATCCTGTCACTAAATTACCTGTCTTGTACATTGGTCTGTACAGTACTAAATAAATAATAGATAGTTCCCTATAATCAAACACACTGAAGTTTTTAAAGAAAAGCGTAGCTTCTGTTATAAGATAATAAAGCAGTTTCATCTGGGAACAACTTTCTGCAGCTCCCTTCTCAGGAGGTCGTTCTTTGCTGGCTTATTGTTGCAGCTGGAGCAAGTTAGCTGGTGAGCATAACTGGAAACACTGTATTTAATATCAGACAAGTATATTGACTATACGTTAGTGGCCAAAAAAATCTTAGGCAAGTATTAAATGGACAGTTAATGTAATTGTATTTTAAAACACTGAGGTCATATTTAATTTTGAATTGAAACTCTTAAAATGAGCTTCCTGGCAAGGACACAGAGTAATAAACCAATGTTAACTACAGAAAAAAAAAACACTAAAACTCACATTAAAATAAATCCTTCTTCCAGAATACTTGTATTTGCAAGATAGATTACAAGCAGCAGGAAACATTTGTACTTCTTCAGCAAGTACCATCCCTGGCGCTGGAGATGGGCCTGTCGGCTCAAAGGGGGGTATCATTCTGAATCGGGGGCTCACATGCCATTCCCACTGCCCTTCTGCTGCGAGCTGGCGCCTCTCCCAGCATCTCCTGTCTTTTTCCAGGGTGCTCGGACCAAGGTCAGCAACACCGCGGGGCCTTCCAGTCACAGGCCCACCAGCAACGGACCTGATTATGCTCGAGAGCGGGAAGCCCAGGAAATGAGGCTGGGCAAGGTTTGAGAGGAATGAGCAGAGGCAGGGCGGAGTGTGAGGAGGAAGAACAGGGTAAAAAACATTTTAGCTGCAAAGCCAGCCAATTAAAATTCCCTTTAGGAAGCACCAATTTCTACTCAAAGCAGGTTGGAGAGTCCAACTTTATATGCCTTTTTCCTCCTCTTAAAAATCAACACAGCTCTAGGTGCTGGTCACATTTGCAGGCAGGCGGGTCCGTAGACTGTGCTCTGCGCCTGGACCAGGTCCCCAGGGAGGAGTGAGGGGCGTCACAGGGCTTCTAGTAGAGCCCTGCAGCATTTATTCACAGGAGCCTGTCCTGGCTAGGACAAGGGAAGAAGCCCCTCGGGGCCAAAAGCCCACTCCCTGCAGCCAGCCAACAGCACCTCCACCTCTGAGCACTGAGCCTTGATCTGACTCCTAAACCTTCCTCTCCAAGCTGGAGAAGTGCAGAGGGGAGCCTGCAGGTCCCGGACGGCATGTCCCTTCTCTGTTGCCCTGCTCAGGACCACCCCGTCCCCGAGGCCAGGCTGGGGCCTGGGCCATGCCGCTCTGCCCACAGGAGCCCTCACTGGTCCAGAGTCGCTTCTCTTCTCTGGTTCAAGTCTTCGGCCCTCGTGGCACATCCCTCTTTCACTGCTCACCGCTCTCCTGACAATGCTGCCCCCAGAGGCCCAAAGGCTATCCCAGTGCCTGAGCCTGACTGCAATTCTCTTTAGCTTCTATCTGTCTAACTCACTCAGTACTGTCTGACTCTTTGTGACCCCATGGACTGCAGTACACCAGCCTTGCCTGTCCATCACCAACTCCCAGGGCTTGCTCAAATTCATGTCCATTGAGTTGGTGATGCCATCCAACCATCTCATCCTCTGTCATCCCCTTCTCCTCCTGCCTTCAATCTTTCCCAGCATTTCCAATGAGTCAGTTCTTCGCCTCAGGTGTCCAAAGTATTGGAGCTTCAGCATCAGCCTTTCCAATGAATATTCAGGACTGATTTCCTTCAGGATTGACTGGTTTGATCTCCTTGCTGTCCAAGGGACTCTCAAAGAGTCTTCTCCAACACCACAGTTCAAAAGCATCAATTCTTCCATGCTTAGCTTTCTTTATGGTCCAGCTCTCACATCAGTCTGTGACTAGTGGAAAAATCATAGCTTTGACTAGATGGACCTTTGTTGGCAAAGTAATGTCTCTGCTTTTTAATATGCTGTCTAGGTTGGTCATGGGCTTTCTTCCAAGGAGCAAGCGTCTTTTTTTAATTCATGGCTGCAGTCACCATCTGCAGTGATTTTGGAGCCCAAGAAAATAAAGTCTGTCACTGTCTCCATTGTTTCCCCATCTATCTCCCACGCAGTGATGGGACTGGATGCCACGATCATCATTTTTTGAATGCTGAATTTTAAGCCAGCTTTTTCACTCTCCTCTTTCACCATCATCAAGAGGCTTTTTAGTTCCTCTTCGTTTTCTGGCATAAGGGTGGTGTCATGTACCTATCTGAGGTTATTGATATTTCTCCTGGCAATGCCAGCTTGTGCTTCATTCAGCCAAGCATTTCACATGATGTACTCCACACAGAAGTTAAATAAACAGGGTGACAATATACAGCCTTGATGTACTCTTTTCCCAATCTGGAATCAGTCCGTTGTTCCATGTCCGGTTCTAACTATTGCTTTTTGACCTGCATGTAGCTTTCTCAGGAGGCAGGTCAGGTGGTCTGGTTTCCCCATCTCTTGAAGAATTTTCCAGTTTGTCGTGGTCCACATAGTCAAAGGCTTTGGCATAGTCAATGAAGCAGATGTAGATGTTTTTCTGGAACTCTCTTGCTTTTTCTGTGATCCAATGGATGTTGGCTATTTGATCTCTGGTTCCTCTGGCTTTTTAAAATCCACCTTGAACAGCTGGAAATTCTCAGTTCAAATATTGTTGAAGCCTGGCTTGGAGAATTTTGAGCATTACTTTGCTAGCGTGTGAGACGAGTGCAATTGTGTGCTAGTTTGAGCATTCTTTGGTGTTGCCTTTCTTTTGGGTTGGAATGAAAACTGACTTTTTCCAGCCCTGCAGTCACTGCTGAGTTTTCCCAGTTTGCTGGCATACTGAGCGCAGCACTTTCACAGCATCATCTTTTAGGATTTCAAATAGCTGAGCTGGAATTTCATCACTTCCACTAGCTTTTGCTTGTAGTTATGCTTCCTAAGGCCCCCTTGACTTCGCATTCCAGGATGTCTGGCTCTAGGTGAATGATCACACACCACTGTGGTTATCTGGGTCATTAAGATCTTTTTTGTAGTTTGTATCCATCTGTCTAAGGCTGGAGTAATTTTCGGACCCTTTGAAAAGGATTCAGAGATGCTCAAGGAAACTACAGACAAAGAAATGGTAACTTAAAAAAGGGAAGTCTTATTATGTGAAAATAACCGTCATCAGATACTACAGAAGGATTTTACCTTTATAAATAATGGATGTTTATTCTTAAGAGATTTTAATTGCAGTGAAAGCATAAATGTAAACATCTCACAGAACTCACAGATCCCTGGAAGTGGAAACTCCCCTTGAGCATCGAGCTCAAGACCAGCCCAGGCTGCTCTGTCTGCCTCTTTCCTCTCTCTCCTCCCAAGTCTGCGAGGAGACCATCAGAGAGGGGCGGGTACGGAAATCCTCTAGCAGGAACGAGGATGCTACAAGGAGCTTCAGTTGTCACGGGCCTGTGAATGCTGACTTGTGATTACCTATATTTATTTTTGTGTAGTGAAGAGTGGGTGAAACTTAGTCTTGCCCACTTTGCCAGAGCTGGTTCACTCCAGGAAACTAATTTCGGTGTTTATCAGGGTGCAGCATCACTGCCACAGTGGGAACCACAGACAGCAACAGGAAGTCTGGGACCACCTGGGCCGCCCTGATTGCTGGCCAAGGCTCTAAGTGGACTCTCCCAGCCGCCGTGTGGCCAGGTGAGGGCCTGCAGATGACATCCAGCTGCCGCCTCTGGCTTCTGCTCGGGACAGCCACTGAAGGGCTGGCAGCCCCTCCCTCAACTTGCCATGTCACATGCCACCTTCCGCCTGAGCCAGTAATGCCTTCTGATCTCCCTGCTGTTGAGATTGTTGGATGGCATCACTGACGCAACGGACATGAGTTTGAGCAAACTCTGGGAGATGGTGAGGGACAGGGAAGCCTGGCGTGCTGCAGTCCACAGGGTCGCAAAGAATCAGACACGACTGAGTGACTGAGCAACAGCAACAACTGCTCTAACAGCGGCACAGAAGCGCTCGCAGCGAGCAGGCTGGAAACCCCAGGACACGTGCTCTGGCCTCCTTTCCCCGCTGTTACCACTACTGAGTGCCCACGCCTCCTGGACGCGGCCACGACCTACGAACTGGCCTCCCCCCTCTCTGCTCCGATCCAGAGAGCCCACCAAAGCCAGACACGCTCCCCAAACCTTCCCCTGCTGGGCCCACACCACCATCTTGCTCATAGCGTCTCGCACCCCCTCTTCACAAACAGAATCAAGTCTGAACTCCAAATCTGGGGCTAGTCAGAGACGTCACAGCCTGGCCGTGACTCAGGCCCTCCCCTGGGGGTGCTGAGCTCCAGCCAACCCGGCTGCTGCCCTTCCCCATCCAGTCTCTGTGCCTGGAGCTGACAATGGTCCAGGAACAGCTCCTGCTGGCTGGGGCCACTCGGGCTCACTGGCGTGCATGGGCCTCTCTCAGAAAACTAAGAGCAGTCGGAGTGCTGAACCTCCATCTCTGTGCACTTGGGGCCTCACTTCTCCAGCTCTCAGGCTATGTGAACTGGTCAGATTGGCTTCCACAAACACACCCACACATCCGGACATCTCTGGGTCACTCACAGCAACTGATGCTCCGGTGCCTTTTGTGAAATGCCTGCAGCACTGGGTGGAGTGCTAATGGGAAAGCCTCTGATAGTGTGGACCACAGCAAACTGGGGAAAAGTCTTCAAGAGAGGAATGCCAGACCACCTCACCTGCCTCCTGAAAACCTGTGTGCAGGTCGAGAAGCAACAGTTAGAACCAGACACGGAACAATGGACTGGTTCAAAATTGGGAAAGGAGTACGTCAAGGCTGTATACTGTCACCCTGCTTATTTAACTTCTGTGCAGAGTACATCACGTGAAATGCTTGGGTGGATGAAGCACAAGCTGGAATCAAGATTGCAGGGAGAAATATCAACAACCTCAGATATGCAGATGATACCACTTTAATGGCAGAAAGCGAAGAGGAACTAAAGAGTGTCTTGATGAGCGCGAAAGAGCAGAGTGAAAAGGCTGGCTTAAAACTCAATATAAAAAAACGAAGATCATGGCATCCGATCCCATTACTTCATGGCAAATGGAAAAAACAGTGGAAACAGTGACAGATTTTATTTTCTTGGGCTGTAAAATCACGGCAGATGACACTGCAGCCATGAAATTAAAAGACGCTTGCTCCTTGGAAGAAAAGCCATGATAAACCTAGACAGCTTATTAAAAAGCAGAGACATCACTCCACTGACAAAGGGTTTTTCCAGTAGTCATGTATGGATGTGAGAGTTGGACCATAAAGGAGGCTGAGCACCAAAGAAATCTTTTCAAACTGTGGTGCTGGAGAAGACTTCTGAAAGTCTCCTGGATAGCAAGGAGATCAAACCAGTCAATCATAAAGGAAATCAACCCTGACTCTTCATTGGAAGGACTGATGCTGAAGCTCCAATACTTTGGCCACCTGATGCAAAGAAGTGACTCACTGGAAGAGACCCTGATACTGGGTAAGACTGAAGGCAGGAGGAGAAGGTTGGATGGCATCATCGACTCAAAGGACATGAATTTGAGCAAACTCAGGGAGATGGTGAAGGACAGGCACAGCTGGAGTGCTGCAGTTCATGAGGTCACAGAAGGTTAGCCATGACTTAGTGACTGAACAATAACAAAAGGGAAAATTTCTAGAAGAGGGCAAGTTGTGGCAAAGATTTCACTGAATGTCCTGAAAAATGATTTCAGAATTTACATTCAGGGTAACTATAACTACATTTTTGATATATTCTATTGCCTTATTGTGGAGAAGGCAATGGCACCCCACTCTAGTACTCTTGCCTGGAAAATCCCATGGATGGAGGAGTCTGGTGGGCTGCAGTCCATGGGGTCACTAAGAGTCAGACAAGACTAAGCGACTTCACTTTCACTTTTCACTTTCATGCACTGGAGAAGGAAATGGCAACCACTCCAGTGTTCTTGCCTGGAGAGTCCCAGGGACGGGGGAGCCTGGCGGGCTGCCGTCTATGGGGTCGTGCAGAGTCAGAGACAACTGAAGCGACTTAGCAGGACTGCCTTACTGAATTCCTGCTAAGATTTTTTCGTGTTTTTCAAGAACTTTATCATGCATTCTCAAGGCATGATAATTAAACTTAAGCTAGTTAAAACACATGCAAATACATAATATAAACCTGCAATATTTTAAAATCTTTCTACATCATGTCTTTGTTTTGATAAAAACTTGAAACGTCTAAGAAATGGTTTTCTGAACCAGATCTAAGGCACACAAGGAGAACTGCATGTGAACAGCTTTTGATTCCACCCAGAGCCCAGAGTTCAATAGACTTCCACGGACCTCAGAGCTTTCTGGACGCACTGACTGCTGTCAGAGGCTCAGGTTTAGTAGCCCTACTTCTATACTCTGTGTGAGCAACCAAGTGCTATGCTGATTCCTCTTTCCCATGGCTCCTCCTCATCGCCCCCCTCCTGGGCATAGCTGGTCCAGCACACGCGTCACCGGAGGCCTGTGGTTTGAAGTCATGCCTACAGGATGGGCATACTGAGTGCACCCATCAGCTCTTGCTGGGCCGACCACAGCGTGGCCAGGGTGCAGCCTGGAGCCTTCTCAGCTCGTCCCAGAGAAATGGCCCTCTGCCTCAGGGCACACGGTCTTCAAAAAAGCTGGTATAACTACCCAGGAAAACAGACCAAGAGAGTACAGAAAAGGGCATGCATGCCTGTGTGAATCCACAGACCTGCTCTACCAGGCTGCTTCCCTCTTTAAACATTGTAAAGACATAAACGCATCAGAACTGAAAGCCAGCCCGGCTCTCCAGAAGCTGCCCTCGTTGGCCCCCACGCCCCCGCCAGCCAGTCTGCTCAGTCGCTCGCTTGTGCCCAGCTCTTTGTGACCTGTGTCCCCTCACTCTTGATTTATTAAGGTCAGACATCTTCCTGCCAATTAGTACACACGGAATCAAGAAAAGTACTTGAAGAAAATGTACTCTAATTTCCAAGAATCAAATCAGGAACCCCAGTACCAGTTGGGTCTGGAGCTGAACTCCTAGGCTTGGAAAAACTGCAAACTATCTGGCCTGCCACTTTCATTTTAGTATTTAAAGGAAAAAAGTGAAATGAAATACATACACCAGAAACTTGTTACTCTGTGGAACATATTAAGAAACAAAGGATCAAAAACAAACAGATGTTTTTTCTTAAACAAAACAACCCTGCCCCCAACAAAACTATGTAACACATATGGGTACATTCTCGGGCAGCAGGGAGGTGAGGGATGGGCTTAAGTTCTGATGTGTGAGAGCACTCCACGTCCAAGGCAACGGTTCTCTCCCTCAGTGAGCTCACGGGCAAGTCTCACCACCTTCAGTGCAGGAATACATGCAAAGCACCCACTGTCTGCGGCTCACTGTGCCAGGCAAAAGGGAGACGTCAAGTACCTACTGTCTGTGGCTCACTGTGCCAGGTAAAAAGGGGGCGGCAAGATGAGTAAAACACAGCCCACGACGCAGTCTACCAGCCCAGGAGGGAGAGGAGGGAGCTGCCTGCCTCGGACAGGTCCACATTCAGTCACCTTTCCTTCTCAGGAGGCAGGTCCTCAGAGAATGCCCCTGGCTCCGCCCAGATCCGGGCATACAAGAGACCCCAACATCCACCTGAAGCAGCTTCCTCACTTCTCCCTGAGTCCCAGGTCATCACACCCTTCAAACCCACTCCTGGGGTTTCCTGGCAGGTCACGGGCTCAGGGCGCCTCACCTGACTCAGCAGGGAGAACATGCCGCCTGGGATGAGGCCTGTCACCCTCCTTACCACCTGGAGTCCCCGTTCAGGCCCACCACCGCAGCGCCTGAGTAGGCGATTTCCAGTTAAAGATTCTTGGGTTTGCTTCTCTCCTGACTCAATATACTAAGGCAGCATAAAATACTTCTACGTTTAAAAGAACACGCTTGGCCCCCTTCCCCAGCAGACAGCAGTGCCTCCTGACGCAGGTCTGTTTTTACTGCCTCAGACATTAAGTCTGAAGAGCCACTGATCTCAGAGACTTAAATAAACTTCTGAAGCCAAAGGAGTAATTTTCTTTATAATTGACATTAAAAAGTGGCATGAACTAGGATGACGGATGGTTGTTGGGCACATCTGCCACTGTGCATTGTCTGAAACTTAAGAATAACCAAGAGTGAGGGGGAAGAAAAGGTTCACTGGCCAACTTGAAAAACTAGGGAACAATTAAACAGTGTATTTCGTAAGTAAGCCTAGAATCAGAAACACTTCTTATTCAATAATTTAGAAACACAGATCTGCACATGCAGACAGCTCGTCACAAAAGCAGGGGACATTTCGCTTCCTGTGAGGCGCACCTGCTCGTCTCAAAAGCTGACCATCAGTTGTTTCATCAGACTTAGTGTAATGAGTAGGCACCATCTACGCGACTATCTCGGAATGAGCTCGAAGCACAGTCAGGAATGCAAAGTTCAACTGCTCTGAAAACACCAAGCATCAGCCCATTCACTCCCTGCGCAAGCTGCTTTGAAACCCTATTTTGAGCCTCTGGTCATGGAAAGCACACCTAGCTGCATGTGGAGAAAGCCAGGGAGAGGAGCCGGCCTAGGAAGATGGCTCCCGCTGCCAAGGCCCCGGTGGCTGTCAGCAGGAGGTGGGAGGGGAGTGGGGCAAGCAGGCCTTGGGGAACGAGCGTGGTCCTCATCCTAAGAGCACGGGAAGATGTCAAAAAGTGTTAGACTAGGAGCGAGAGGGTAGGACGGGCCCTGCCAGCAGCTCTCCTGGGCTGCTGGGACCCGGCAAGGCTATCCACGATCCGTCAGGAAACTTCTAACAAGATTCTGTATTTGATCTTCAGTAACTCAGCAGTCTCCTGAAGCTATTATACATTCCTATTAAATATTCTTGTTAATCATTACAATATATAAATTTGATACACATGGCACATTTGAAAATCAGCAAAGTGAACCGTTTATCTGGCTTTCAATCAATCAGCTGCATCCAATTTAGCTGCCCAATGACACTGGCAAAATCTCACAGATTGATCAGGAAATCTTCATGTGACATCGCTCTTTTAGATTTACCAGGACAGGCACACTAAAGCTTTCCCATGGATAATTTCATCAGTGACTCAGGCCTGCCACAGAACTCTAGCTTCATAGCCACAACGCAAATCCCTCAGAAAGAGTCCAGTTACTCCAGCAACTTTTAGCAGCTCCACACTTGGATTTCCTGAATGACTCTTGCTGCGAATGGTAACTACACTTTTTACAAATCCAAGCAAGAAATCTAAGGCTCCTAACACCTGCGCAGGACTCCCCACTTCCTCCTTGCTGGGGGGGCTGAACTGAGAAACGTTTCCCTGTGGAAGAGCCCTGTCGCTGACAAGGAGTAAGAAAGCAGAGCAAAACCGAGATCACGGAACCCCTATCTTCCCGGGAAGCCCTCAAGAGGCGGTGCTCTCGATCTCAAGGCTTGTTCTGAGCTTTGGTATTGTCCTCTGCCTTTTGAATATGGTCAGCAGGAACAGTTATCACAGTCACCTGTTGGCATTAACAGAGTTAATTAGATTTTTAAAAAGAAATTAGGAAATTTGAAAACACACAGATGTCCTTTGAGAGGTGTCTAAATTAGGTGAGGATTTAAATTTGTGGACAAAGAAAGTTGATCTTCTCACATACAGGCTCCAACAAATTTCCCTGCGGCCTGAGACCCCAATAAGTCTGGACAGCTCTCCTCCACCTCTATCTATCCCCAATACAAGTGGAGTCAATGAACATTTCACATTTCCCCATCAGCCATTCAAAATCCAGAGTCTTCAGCAGTTTAGACTTTCTTGCGAATGGCTGATTTATGCACCAACCCCCCTCCAACCCGCAGAAACGACACTAAAAACAGAGGAGGGGCAGAAATTGGCAGCTCGCTTTCCTCTTCCACACTAGGTGAAGTGGTTTAGATAGCTGTCACTAACGCCAAGGGGTTTATTAATAGGCAAAAATTAATTGTATGTAGACTGAATTAATGAGATGGAAAAGCATGCATATTTCAGCTAATACAGAGGGGACGGCCTCTGCAGAGGCATCTGTAATGAAGTGACTGGGCCAGGGGACAAGGCGCAGAGCAGCTACCACAAGCAGGGTCCTATTGTAACCACGGGGGTGGAGGTACTGCTGAAAAAATACACTGCGGAATGTAAACACCAGGCAACTGTTTTGAGCACAAAGTTGACCCCCGATGCGTACTCTGCAGACTGCCATCTACAGATTTATAAATAAATGATTAGATGTAAAATCTCTGGAGGATTTTCCCTTTCCACAGCAATTACAGGAGCAGATTATTACCATTCGAGTGGGGTTCAGTGGAAGTTCCTTGACTGGCAGGAATCACTCACTGCGGTCCTACGTCTAAGCCGCCATGACAGGAGCTCCAATGTCAGTGTGTACCACGGACCCTTCCACAAGCCAAGCCAAGCCCACGTGCATGGAATGAACACGTTCTTGAGTTAAAATATATTACTGTCAGTAACAGACTGAATTAAGAAAGTCTGAACTTTCAAATGTGACCACTGTCAGGAAGAAGGCTTCCCGATTTCATGTCTGCTCTTTGTTAAAATCTATCATGTGTGTGGAAGCCCACTTGGACATTTTCTGTGACTGTTCTGGACTCATTTTTTAAGTCATTAAAACGCAAGGTAATGAGGCTAATCAGAAGAATCAAATGAGCAGTATCAACTCCAGCATGTGCTTTTCCAGCCTGAATGTTCCCTTTCTCCTCTAAATCGTCTTTTAGCTTTGGGACCTACTTTCGTTCCAAGAATGGCTCTGCCCCACCCCCACATCTTACACTAGAAAACTCTCCTTCTGACATTCACCACCACAAGGCAGGCACCATTCCCAACCCTCCAGCCCATTTTCTTTTTTAAAAACCGGCAGGTTATTAGGAACGCTGGGAGATTATCTTGAAATAATTTTGAAATTCGTAAGAAACGGCCAAGGTGGTGAAGAGTTCCCGAGGACCCCCCCCCCCACTCAGCTTTCCTGACACAGTATGCTGTAACACCAGGAAGCTGACACTGATGCAACACTGGTAAGTAAACCACGCATCTTGTTCCGATGTCACTAGCTTTTATTTTTTTTTAATTTAAAATTTACGTTTTAGGAAGTTTTAAGAGTTTTTAAGCTTTCTCATGAAATTCTATGACGTTTGTACTCACATACCCACAACCCCAAGGAGGACGCAGCTCTGTCCCATCGCCCACGTCACTCCTTCCTGCCCCGGGCACAGTCACCCCCTCCCCGCCCCCAGTCCTGGGCTCGACTCTGCAGCACCGGGCACACTGCTTCCCAGAGGGGCTGCGGGTGTGCAGTGCTCTCTCACTGACTCTGCTCCTTTAATGGGAGGATGAGTGTGTGTGTACACCGCCCCCCCGCCTCTGAAGCCTCCCTCCCACTGACCCCCGTTCCACCCCTCTGAGCCACCGCGCGGTGCCAGGCTGGGCCCCCGGTAGCGCAGCTGCTTGCACTAGCTGTCCGTGCTGCGCGTGGTGGTGCAGGTATGCTAATTCCCGGCTCCGCCACCTTCTCCCTCCCTCTCTGTGTCCAGGAGGCTGTCCTCTACACTTGTGTCTCGATTCCTGCCCTGCGAATAGTTTCATTAGTACCATTTCTCTAGCTTCCATGTATATATATATGACAATACACATTTCTCTCTCTGACTTACTTCACTCTGTATAACAGGCACTAAGTTCATTAACATCAGTCCTAGAGGTTCACATGCTCCTTTTCATGGCTGTGTAATATTCCTTTATGTACATGTACAACTTCATCTCCCTAATGAGCCTCTCTTCACGTGCTTACTGCCAAACTCAAACAATATCCTCTTTGGTGAAGTCTTGCCCATTTTATAACTGGAATGTTTGTTTTCTCTTTGCTGAGTTTAGAGAGTTCTTTACATGTACTAATATAAGACTTTTGTCAGATATGGGTTTGCAAGTCTCCTCATCCTCCTTTTCAGGGTCTCCGGTAGTGCAAATGTTTAGGAACAAAATTTTGAAAAGGAACACAAATTTCTGATCTTTCTGGAAGTCCTATTCTGACAAATTTCCAAGGTGAGTAGTGTCCCTTGGAGTTGAACATGTCTGTGCAGTCTGTGAGCACCCACTGCCTGAGACCCTGGGTGCCCTTCCCCACAGGAAGGTCCATCTCTGGGGATGGGTATGCAGCAGGGCGCTAAGGAGCTGGGAATTTCCCCTGGAGGTGTTTGAAAAAATTAAAAATCAGCCAAGAAAAATTCGGCAGTCAAAACAAGCAGAACAAAGAGGTCTTCCTGACCCAGGCAGGCCCTGAGTGGGAGAGACTGTCACCTGGAGGCCTGGAGCTGACCCTGACAGCTGAAATGTCTGCACATCACGGTAAAGTCCATCCTGAGCCAAGTTCCCCAAGCAAACGTCTCTCACTTTGAAAGAAACCCTCCTGCACCCCCAGGGTAACAGCCCAGAATACACAGCAGCCACCAAGAAAAGAAAAGCACCAAGAGAATCCTACTCCCTGTAATCTGGGGCTGGCAGCAAAAAAGCACTCTCATGAGCCATCGCCCTGAAAGGGCAGGTGACCCCAGACCATCTCCAGGTCTTGGGACCCAAGTCAATATCATTCTGGTGTCTCGGCCCTCCCCTTGGGAGCTGTGTCTGGGACAAATGGGTCCCCGGACATACCTGTAAGAGTCCCAACATGAAACATTTAGGCAGCCAGGAGGGGAGGAAAGAGTGGGGAGAAGGGGTTCAAGGTACAGAGCTACGTGAACCCTCCTTCCCTTGGCACACGGAGGCCTCGGTGCTGAATACGGAGGATTGCTCTTCTGTCAGTTTCCTCAGCATTCCATGGCCCTGGAGGGGCAGCCTCCTGACAGCACAGCCACGCTCTGCTGCCTGATCCCAAAGCCATGCCTGAGAAGGGGAATCTGCACTGAGGCCAGCCCACAGGCTGGGGGCTCCTGACTCGTCTGTCTCAGCTTTCCTCAGCTTGTACAATTCACAACTTAATGAAAATTCTCAGAAAGTCCATAAGTCATAGAGCCAGTTAAAAAGCGCTCTTGCTGGTACAATAATAGCATGCGATCACTGTCCCCAATCGATAGGGTGAGAATGAGGAAAGTGTACAGGGTCCACGAGATGTTGGGCTCGCCTGCGACCGAGCTGCTCCCAGCTCCTGCCCACAGCTCTGCTCTTCCTCTTGAAAGCAGAGTCAGGTCCTTCCTCTTGAAAGCAGAGTCAGGTCCCAGCCTCCGCGTGGGAACTAGGGGTCAGAACACCCTAACAGAGGTGAAACGACCTAGTCATTTACAGTCACTTTGGAAAAATAACTTTTAATTTTCTGATTTTTTTTTCACTCCCAGGGAGTATACAGGAGTTCTTTCTGTGAATGTGGGAATCAAGCGCTGTCTGGTAAACACAGCTCGGACTGTGACCTGCAAAGGGAGGCACCAGGCATACCCTGGTTGCTTCTGCTGTCTCACTGACATCGGGCCAAGGAAGGATGCACCTCCACGGAGATGACCTCCTCTGCTCCAGGAGGGCAGTCTGCTTGCTGACATGCTACTGACATAAAGACGCACCGCAGCACGCCCCAGCTCCCAAGGTCAGAAGCGCACTCTGCATGCGCTCAGGACATTCCACTGCTCACTGGGCTGTCCTCCTAACAGCAACACTTTATAAACATTTTTTTCTTAACTACACATTTCCACTGAAACATACCAGCATTTCTCTAACTGTGTTCTACCCGTCTCCCGAGTCATACAGGCGTTCACGCATGCTTAGGAAGAAGATGCTTGCTGACGAAACACGTGAGAAGATGCTATACACCGCCTCACCAGTGGGCCCGCACACTCAGGCCTGAGAGCTTTACCGTACACCCTCCAAACGGTGCAATCTAGCTTTCCCCAGATCTTTCTGTTTCTAGAACTCCCAAGGTACACAACTTCATTAAGTTTGGGAAATACACACAGCATAGTGTGAAACTCAATCAAGTTAAGTTGTCTACAAAACATATTGATATGGACTGCTTATTTGTAAGAGCTTAAAATAAAACCTTATAATCTTATGAATAACATTTTCTTTATACTAAGAATGCAGTACTTTTTAAGGTTAGTTTAAATCGTCAGTTATGGCTTAGAATCACGTCTTCAACTGGGTCTACACATAACAGACACACACAGGGCTGACCGTACGATACGTTACCCCATAAGTGCCATTAAAATGTTGCAGAGTGGGTATTACCCCAAGACTGAGGACTTGATTACATTTTACGCAGAGTTTAGGGTTCAAGATGAATCCCCTTCGGTTTGTCTCCCAGTCCTCAGCTGAAAGACGAACTTCTCCTGGAGAGAGGCTCACTGGGCCGAGGCTCTCCCTCAGGCCTGAGGTGCCTGGAAGTTACTCCTGCCGTCCACCAGGCCCCGCGTGCCCAGCACAGCAGCACACCCAGCGCTGGCAGCCCCGCCACGCCACAGCCACGAGGCCCCCACACCGGGCAGTCTGGCCAGGCTTCCACCAGCAGGATGAGGAATAACAGCCGCAGACCTCGCCCTGAGCTGTCCTGAGCCGTCCACGCCTCTGCAGCGTGACCAACCCTTGCTCCCCACTCAGAGTGCGTCCTGCCCAGAGGCTGCAGGCACACCTCCTTTCTCTGGTCTCCCTTTCCTGGTCCACTCCGGCTTCCCAGGGAGGATGATCCCTGACAGCAAAGGAGGACGACACGGCAGCCTCCACAGTGACCGGGCTCGCTGTTCACAACCTGTCAGCGGAACTTCATGACCTCCCAGCCAGTCGCTGTAATTCTAGTAATGACCTGCAGACACCAAAAGAATCTGAATTTATCCTTGTTCTTCTTACTGCCACTGCCGGCTGTGTCTGTGAGCAGAAGGCTCCTGCTGCCAGTGGCAAACAAAGTGCCCAGGGACCCAGAGCCCCAGATCTGACCTGACGCCCACCGGGCCCAGCTACAGTCACGTGGCCTGCTCTTCCCCTGCTTGGCCTGCGCCCCTGGCTGGCTCAGGTCACCAGCCCTGGGGAGCGGGGTCCCCACGGCCTCCTGGCAGACAAGCATGGCTTGGGACCAGTGCTGTGGCCTACCAGCCTGGCAGGTGCACAGCACGCAAGGACAAGGCACTCAACGGAGCCCGAGGCAGGACCAGCCTGGGAAGGCCTGTCGGGTGGGAACATGGAGTGGAGCAGGGCCCCTCACAACAGAGGAGGAGGGAAGACGAGCTTGACCTCAGCTTACACGTGGTTTTCTCTACTCACCATCAGATCGGGGCATTGCTCAGGAGCAGGAAGCCTTAGTGTGGCTTCCCCTTCAGGAAAACAAGGAACTGACACCTGTCTGAAAGCCTGAGACTGGCTGTCCTCTACAGTATAGAGATTAACAGACAAGTTAAGGATTTGTTGACTCAAGCCAACCTTGCAAACCAGGAAAACTGACTATGGTTATCAGCACAGGGAAACCAAGGTCAGTCCAGAAATAAAACAATACTACAAAAAATAGCTAAAAGTAACATAAAAGAATAGAAAATAAATATAAACCACAGGACAAAACCCATAAAGCAAGTAAAGCTAAAAACATATAAATGCACATTGAAACAGTGCTTTAACCATACACGTGACTCACACCCATTGCCTCTCAGGGCACGTGGACAAGGTCTGGGCTCCCCAGCAGCACCAGGGCCGCTGCCTACCTGAGCCTATAGCTGCAGGGTTTGCAGTCTGTCTCCACAGGGTTGCCGCTCACCCACTGATGGCAGGAAGTGCCTACTTACCCACTGGGCAAATGGCCACTGATATCTGGGAGGCTAACTGAAATGGACTCTGAAGTCTCCAATTAATAACTATTTAAAATTTTTTTTCCAAAAGAAAAAACTGCTCTTGGTGCCCAGTATGTTATTTACTCTGTGCTACATAGAATGTGTTCTTTGTGGGTAAAAAGTACATGAGACATTTCACTTCTGTAGTCTTAATTTAATATATGCATCTGCTTGCATATTTACCAAGAAATTCCCGGTGAGACTGAAAACTCCACTTCCCAACAGTGCCTTTTCTGCAGAACAATCAGCCTTAATGGTATTTTTTATTTGAAAGAATCAATTTATCAACTTAAAAATGATGACAATTATCACACTATTATTTCCTATTAAATAGAACCTGATTCCAGCTGCAGACTCCATGCCCAGCCTGACGTGGCCCAAACCCTCACGAAGGCATCCTCCTGGCGATTCCAGCCACTCTGACACTAATCAGTGAGGGGCATGTGCAGAGGAAGGGCGCTTTCAGAGAGGAACAGTCTGATGCGCAAATGGACCATCACGTCAGCCGCGTCTGCTCTTTTCCTTCCTAAGACACCCTGGCCCTTCACTGCGGAGGGCTGGCCCTGCTCACTGCAGAGGGCTGGACTGCCTCCAGGGATACGGAGGCTGTATGTGGGCCTGGGGCTGCAGGGACTGGAAACCGTCCACGCAGGTGTGGGCTGCACCGCTGCTGGGTCAGCACGGGCTCCCATGTGTGCGCCAGGCTGTACACAGCACTCCACCGGGCCGTCACCGCTCAAGGGCTGCCTGGGCTGCGGTGTGCGCCTGTGCTCAGCCACTCAGTCACATCCGACTCTTCTGTGACCCCATGGACTGCAGTTCTACTGTCCACAGGATTTCCCAGGCCAGAATACTGGAGTGGGTTGCCGTTTCCTTCTCCAGGGGGTCGTCTGAACCCAGGGATTGAACCTGTGTCCCGTCTCCTGCCCTGGCGGGCAGGCTCTTTGGCACTGCACTGTCTGGGAAGCCCGCATGGACTGCAGTCTGCCCTTTTACTCCTGGCATGCAAGAAGGCGCTGACACCATGCTCCGATCTGAGGACGGGGTACATGGCGGGTGTCATGAGGCGGGCAGTGCCAGCGGACACTGGAATATGGGCTCTGTGCCCCTGTCCCACTCCCCCGCCAGCCCCCGGTGGCACTGGCTGCTCCCCAGGGACCCCTCTCTCCTCCCCCACGCTCTCGTCCTAGGCTCCCATCGCCAGCTTCTCCTCCCCCACGCTCTCGTCCTAGGCTCCCATCACCACTCACAGGAGGGCTCGCTGGCTGCTCCCCAGGGACCCCTCTCTCCTCCCCCACGCTCTCGTCCTAGGCCCCCATCGCCACTCACAGGAGGGCTGCTCTCAGGGCCTGTCTCCAGCCTGTGCTTCTCCTCCAGCATCATCTGTGTGCCTGCCTGGCTTCCAAAGCCGTTGGGGAGAGCACACCAACGCTGAAGTCACCCTTCCCTCCACACCCCAGCCTCCTGCTCCATTTCCTATTCTGATGAGTGCCCACTCTGCTGCTACCAGTTACATACCACAGGAACGCAGGGCACCCTGCTGCCTTCTCCTCCCATCACCCTACATGATCACAAGTCTTTGTGTTCTTAATTCACATCTAACTCTCCAATCTGTCCACATCCAGACCTAGCTCCTCTCGTCTCTTGCTTGGAGCACTATGATGGGCTGCCCAACATCTCCAAATCCATACTGCACCCAGTGAAGTGAAGTGAAAGCTGCTCAGTCGTGTCTGACTCTGTGACCCCATGGACTAGACAGTCCAGGGAATTCTCCAGGCCGGGATGCTGGAGTGGGTTGTCGTTCCCTTCTCCAGGGGATCTTCCCAACCCAGGGATTGAACCCAGATCTGCCACATTGCAGGCGGATTCTTTACCAGCTGAGCCACCAGGGAAGCTCAAGACCACTGGAGTGGATAGCCCATTCCTTCTCTGGTGGGTTTTCCTGACCTGAAAATCAAACTGGGGTCTCCTACATTGCAGGTGGATTCTTTACCAACTGGGCTACCAGGGAAGCAACTACATCCAGGGTAAAGACTAAAAACAAAACTATCAAAAAAAAACACACACTAGAGGGATTCAACAACAGACTACATGAAGCCGAAGAATCAGTTAACATGGAGACAATACAGTGAAACACATGCAAGCCAAAGAGCAGAAAGAACGGAGAAACTGTGAAGACAGCTTAAAGGAATATGAGACAACATCAAGCGGCCTAACATATTATAGGGCTCCTGGAAGGAGGAGAGAGAGAGAAAGCGGGACAAATCTCATCTGAAGAAATAATGACTGAAAATTTCCCTAACCTAGGGGAGGAAACACAGGTTAAGATCCAGAAAGTCCAGAGAATTCAAAACAAGAGGAACACAAACGGACCTTGGCGGCTCAGCAGTAAAGAATCTGCCCATACCAAAACACTTTACAACCACAACATCAACAGTTAAAGACAAGGAGAAAATATTAAGAGCAGCAAGAGAAAAAACAACTAGTTAAGTACAAGAGATTTATAAATCTTCTTATAAGACTATGAGCAGATTTTTAAGCAGAAACTTTGCAGGCCAGAAAGAAAGAAGAAAGAAAGTGAAGTTGCTCAGTCATGCCCGACTCTTTGCAATCCCATGGACTGTAGTCTACCAGGCTCCTCAGTCCATGGAATTTTCCAGGCAAGAGTATTGGAGTGGGTTGCCATTCCCTTCTGCAGGGGATCTTCCTGACCCAGGGACTGAACCCGGGTATCCTGCACTGCAGGCAGACACTTTATTATCTGAGCCACCAGGGAAACCCAGGCCAGAAGGAAGTAAGATAAATGCAAAGTGCTGAAAGTTAAAAAATCCAACCAGGAATTCTCTACCCAGAAAGATTATCATTCACAATTGAAGAGAAGATTAAGAGTTTCTCAGATTAAAAAGTGCTAAAACAGTTCAGATTATCACTCAACTGGCTTTACAAGAAAGGCTAAAAGGACTTCTTTAAGCTGAAAAGAAAGGGTGATAACTGGTAATAAGAACACATGAAGAAACGCATTCCACTGAGAAAGTAAAGATAAAATAATGGTAGTGAATTAATCATTTGTCAAGTTAATATGGGGTTTCCCAGGTGGCACAGTGGTAAAGAATCCACCAGGCCATGCAGGAGACACAAGAATTGTGGGTTCAATTCCTGGGTCAGGAGTATCCTATCCCCTGGAGTAGGAAGGGGCAACCCACTCTAGCATTCCTGCCTCGAAAATTCCATGGACAGAGAAACCTTGTGGGCTGCAGTCCATGGGTTCCAAAGCATCAGACAAGACTGAGCACAGCAGCAAAGATAACATGAGGATTAAAACAGAAAAGTCGTAGAAACACTCATGATTAAAATAATCAGTTAAGGGACACATAAGAAGATGTAAAATGTGACGTCAAAAACACAAAAAACGGAGGAGGCAGAAACTAACAAAAATGTTGGGCTTTCCAATGGGATCAGACT
The DNA here is from genome assembly GCF_001704415.2 of Capra hircus. Classification (NCBI taxonomy): domain Eukaryota; kingdom Metazoa; phylum Chordata; class Mammalia; order Artiodactyla; family Bovidae; genus Capra; species Capra hircus. The sequence continues at coordinate 3,017,267 of NC_030833.1, forward strand.
TAAATCGCTGTCAATTTAAAAGAGACTGTTACAGACATACGTTATATACACTCCTCATGGTAACTAAAAAGCAAAACCTATAGAAAACACATAAAACATTAAGGATTCAGACTACCACTAAGGAAAGTCATCAAGTCACAAGGAAGTGAGAACAGAGAACTACAAGAACAGCTAGAAAAAATGAACAAAGTGGCAAAAAGCACATATCTATCAATAATGACTTTATATGTAAATATACTAACCACTCCAATCAAAAGACAGAGTGGCCAAATGGATTAAAAAATAAGACTCATCTACACGCTGCCAATAAGAGGGTCATCTTAGGTGTAAGGACACCTCTAAAAGTGTCCTTGTGAAGGTGAAGGGATGGAAAAAGAAATTTCACGCAATGAAGACCAAAATAAAGCTGGAGTAGCTGTAATCACATCAGATGAAACGACTTTTATTTAATAAGAGACAAAGAAAGGTACTAGGCGGTACACAGGTTAAAGCGTCTGCCTGCAATGTGGGAGACCTGGGTTCGATCCCTAGGTCGGGAAGATCCCTTGGAGAAGGAAATGGCAACCCACTCCAGTATTCTTGCCTGGAGAATCCCATGGACGGAGGAGCCTGGTTGGCTACCGTCCACGGGGTTGCAAAGAGTTGGGCACGACTGAGCAACTTCACTTCACAATGATACAGTGGCCCATTCAAGGAGATAGAAAAAGTATTTTCAGATATGAAAATGAAAATTTAACATACTAAAACTTATGGGATGCAGCAAAAGCAATTCTAAAAGCGAAGTTCAGAGTGATAAAGTTCACACTTCAAGAAACAAGAAAAATCTGAAACAACCTAACTTTATATCTCAAGGGACTAGAAAAATGAGAATAAAGCAACCCAAAGTTAGTGGCATGAGGGAAATAAGTCTTTGAGTATGTTACCTTTCTAAATGTAATGGACTTAACTGTAAGGTCATATAATTTAATTTTTAATAACAACTATGCTTCACAACCAGTCCACAGAATTCTTGTAAATTAAAGAACAGGCTCTCCTGAGCCACCACAGCCAGGATCAGCATGAAGTGAAAGTGAAGGTCACTCAGTCGTGTCTGACTCTCTGCAGCCCCATGGACTACACAGCCCATGGGCTCCTCCAGGCCAGAATCCTGGAGTGGGCAGCCTTTCCCTCCTCCAGGGGATCTACCCAACCCAGGGATCAAACCCCAGTCTCCTGCACTGCAGGTGGATCCTTCACCAGCTGAGCCACAAGGGAAGCCCAGTATCCGCACATTGCTGCCTGAACGATACTACTCAGGCAGAAGAAAAATGACCACAGGGAATGCTGGTGATATAGAAGGGATGAAAAGCAACAAAAAGGTAAATCTGCCTGTAAACCAAAATGCAATATTGGCTGCACTTAAGATATTTTGAAGCATGGTACACTGAGGTGAATTTTATATACGGTATATTAGCTGCTCAGCTGTGTTGGACTCTCTGTGACCCCATGGCCTTGTAGCTTGCCAGGCTCCTCCATCCATGGAGTTCTCCAGGCAAGAACAGTGGAGTGGGTGGCCACTCCTCTCTCCAGGGGAATCTCCCTGACTCAGAGATCGAATCTGGTCTCCCGTATTCCAGGCAGGTTCTTTACTGTCCGGGCCACCAGGGAAACTCACAGTGTGCAGTAGAGTCCACCTTTAAGTGCACGGCTCAGCGAGTGCTCACACAGGGTCACTGAACCACCGCAGCGGTTGAGGCCCTCATTCCTGAGAGAGCTCTGGGAGCTTGTGTCTTTTAAGAATTTGTCCATTTAATCTAGTTACCACAGTCACTGCTACAAAATTGCTCATGACACTTCCTTATTATTTTTTGATGTCTGTAGGATCTGTACTGATTTCCCTTTTCAATACCAACATGGGTAATTTGTATTGCTCTCTCTCACTCTGGTTAGAGTTTTATCATTTTTATTGGTATCGTCAAAAAACAAGCTTTTCATTTTCTCTTTTTGCCCCTTTTTTCAATTTCATCAATTTCTGCTCTTTATTATTGCCTGTCATCCAGTTGGTCTGGGTTTAAATTTTCTCCTCCATTTGTAGTTCCTTACAGTGAAAGCTAAATCAAGGGTTTACAAACTATAGCCATGCTGAGAATATTTTCCAGAAAGTTGAGGAAACACTAATTCAGTACTACCTGAAGTAGAATTTGCTATGATGTATTATAAGAAACAGTGACAAAAATGTGTACAGCAGAAAAAGTCTTAGTTGGACAAACCAACAAAGCTTATTAAAACGTAAGGCATGTAAACTTGTTTAAACAAGGTCATTTATTGCTATTAACCATCAGCAAGGACAGTGTAGGAGACATGTGACTCTATTGCATGTAATGAAAAAGTGTAACAGTCTACTTCATTTGTTCACGTGTACTTAGCTATTTCAGTTTTGTGAAAATCTGTCTGAAATAAAAATTGGATATCCTGAATTTCTCTACCACAGAACATATTGATAGCCTAGAAGCAGAAAATGTCCTACAGTAATTTTTATATTTCAGAGTTCATATCAAAATTTTTTTCCATCAGAACTGCCTTAACCACTTTTACCACAACTAAACATCTTTGGAAATCAGCTTTTTATGCAGACTTGATGTTTCTTAATAAATTAAACCTAAAATTACAATGCAAAACACATATGCTTACACTGCAGTAAAGTTGCTTTGATGACAAGTTAACATTCTTTGAATCATAAGAAAAGTCAAGCTGCTTTGTAAACTTCTCAAGATCTCCATTCCCACACATATTTGCAGTAGACATATTTTCTGGGCACAGATTGCTGTTCCAGCAGCTTTTGTTGGATCCCAAGGCAAGTACAAAGGAAATTTCCATGTTTCAAAATTCTTTTAAATGTACAACTGAAGGGCTTTCACTTAATCTTTAATTGGAAGTGACTAATTTGCAGTGTAATGACATTCTAAAAGAAAAACATCAAGAGAAGAACCTAACAATTTTATACATGCTTTCTACGGAATGAAAACACTCTAAAATTATGCATCTACAGATTGGTATCAGAGAAGAAATCAATGAAATAGAAAACAGGAGAACAATAGAAAAAATAAACGAAACCAGAAGTAGCATCTCGAGTAAAATGATTAAACTGATAAACATGCAGCCAGAACAATCAGGACAAAAAGAGACTGGCTTCTTCCTCCCTAAAATTGGGAACAAGATACGGCTGTCCGCTCTCATCACTTCTATTTAACATGTACAGGAGAACCTAGCCAGTATAACAGTCAAATAAAATAAAGTTATTTTAAAAAATTAACCAAAATAAAGCTGGAAACCTAGTGTTCCATAATTTAAAATTTTTCCTATAAACAAAATGATAAGTCAAGACCCTTTCAGTAGTGCATAGCAACATTCTTTTAAGGAAGTACTTACTGTACTGAAGTATACATGCCATTTACATTAGATATGGGACTTCCCAGGTGGTGCTCGTGGCTAAGAACCCACTTGCCAACACAGGAGATGTAAGAGACATGGGTTTGCTTCCTGAGTCAGGAAGATCCCCTTGAGGAGGGGATGGCAAGCCACTCCAGGATTCTTGCCTGAAAAATCCCATGGACAGAGGAACCCTGTGGGCTACAGTCCATGGGCTAAGAGACTCGAGCACGACTGAAAGAAGTCAGCATGCACACGTACAGAATAACTAAACCATTACCGAGAAAAACTGAGACAACTTCAATAAACGAAGAAATAAGATTATAGATGGCTAAAAGCTGAAAAGACATCCATTTGCCTCAAACCAATCTGCAGCTTCTTTCTTCCTTTAAAAAAATTACTTTGGAATAGGACAAACCAATTCTAAATGTACATGATAATGAAAATGTCTTGGCCAAAAATAGCCAAGATAATTGTAGAAAGAACAACTAGGGCACTTTGTGTTCTCCTAAAAGCTACAAAGATCAAGACAGTGTGATGCTGTGGAAGAACAGACAGACCAGTAAGCAGGAATGGAGAACTCAGAAACAGACTCACTTAGTTCCTGACATGGAGAGTGGCATCACTGAACAGATGTGGAGACGGAATGGACTTCCCAATTAATGCATCAGATATTGTCTACACTTTACAGTACAAAACACTATCAAACAAAATCAGTTCCAAGAATACTGTAGCTCTAAATGTAAGCAAAAGACAACAGCTTCCAGAATAGGAACAAGCAAATTACGGCCCATGGAATAAGTTCACCCACAAGCGGAGAATGTAACAGGGACCACAAGTGGTCACAAAGATTAAAATATTTATTCACCAGCCCTTTTACAGAAAAAGCTTGCCAACCTCTGTTCTCAAAGATAATCAGGAGAATATCTCTATTATCTTGTGAGAGAGGAAAGACTTCTTAAACATGACCAAAAAACACTAACTATAAATTAAAAGACTGATAAAATTTGATCACTTCAAAATTAAGCACTTCTATTCACCAAGACACTACTAATAGAATGTAAAGGTAAGCCACAAAACAGAAGATGCATCAACATACACAGCTAAAGGACTCATATCCAGAATACCTAAAGAAATCCTACATAAATCAATGAGGAAAGAAAACCCACTAAGAAAGCAGATGAGTCTCCACAAACACTTCAATATACCGTTCTTATTCTGTCAGACTATTTGCATACTATTCTTCTTCCTGTGTCTCTACCCCATGTATATATTTTTTAATTACACTGAAAAAAAGACATATTCCACTACTTATCAAAGATGTGCACACAGAACTGGTCCACATGAACAAACACAGCATCAGAGCAGAACAGAGCCCCTATACAGCCCCTATACAGACCCATATACAGACCCATATACAGCCCCTAAACAGACCCATAAACAGCCCCTATACAGACCCATATACAGACCCATATACAGCCCCTAAACAGCCCCTATACAGCCCCTATACAGACCCTATACAGCCCCTATACAGCCCCATATACAGCCCCTATACAGCCCCATATACAGACCCATAACAGCCCCTATACAGACCCATATACAGCCCCTATACAGCCTCTATACAGACCCATATACAGCCCCTATACAGACCCATATACAGCCCCTATACAGACCCATATACAGCCCCTATACAGACCCATATACAGACCCTATACAGCCCCATATACAGACCCTATACAGACCCATATACAGCCTCTATACAGACCCACATACAGCCCCTATACAGACCCATATACAGCCCCTATACAGACCCATATACAGACCCTATACAGCCCCATATACAGTCCCTATACAGCCCCTATACAGACACATATACAGCCCCTATACAGACCCATATACAGTCCCTATACAGACCCTATACAGCCCCATATAGAGCTCCTATACAGACCCTATACAGCCCCATATACAGCCTCTATACAGACCCATATACAGCCCCTATACAGACCCATATACAGCCCCTATACAGCCTCTATACAGACCCATATACAGCCCCTATACAGACCCATATACAGCCCCTATACAGACCCATGTACAGCCCCTATACAAACCCATATACAGCTCCTATACAAACCCTTATACAGACCCTATACAGCCCCATATACAGCCTCTATACAGACCCATATACAGCCCCTATACAGACCCATATACAGCCCCTATACAGACCCATATACAGCTCCTATAGAGACCCATATACAGCCCTTATACAGACCCACACAGGAGGCTGGAACAAAATGAAGCAGACATTTCAGGTGAAAGGGTGGAGGACCACGCACAGTGGGGAAGGTGGTGTGTAAACCAACACCTACGTAAGACAGCTGCGTATCAGACCACATCTCATATCACACAAAAGCAACTTATGGACAAATTAACAATATTAAAAGTGTAAGAGCATCATTAACAAAAGATAATAGCATTTGCAATCTTAAGGCAGTAATGATATTTCAAAGCAAGACCCAAAACTCGAAAGCTCCAATAGAATATTTGTCAGACCAGACAACACAAAAACTTAAAACGCCAAGGGCACCTTTAGAAACTAGGATAAAGTATTTTTAAGTTATCAGACAAAGTACTAACAGCCACACTTTAGAGAAAGTTCAGTTCAGTTCAGTTGCTCAGTCGTGTCCGACTCTTTGTGACCCCATGAATCGCAGCACGCCAGGCCTCCCTGTCCATCACCATCTCCCGGAGTTCATTCAGACTCACGTCCATCGAGTCCGTGATGCCATCCAGCCATCTCATCCTCAGTTGCCCCCTTCTCCTCCTGCCCCCAATCCCTCCCAGCATCAGAGTCTTTTCCAGTGAGTCAACTCTTTGCATGAGGTGGCCAAAGTACTGGAGCTTCAGCTTTAGCATCATTAGAGAAAGTTACTAAAGTAAAAAAATAAAGACAAATAATAGGGATAAGCGAAGAACATGCCTAAGAAAACTAAATGAGAAAAAAATTACAGCAGGCTAATAAACAGAAAAAGCATGACTTCAACAGTTAAAGAAATGTCATCTTTAAAAGAAATAAGTCATTTTAAAATGTCATATGAAGCTACAGAGAAACTGATATACTTTATCCCTATCAGGGATTATAAACTGGTACAGCCTTTTGGTAGGGCATCTGGGTTGTATCCAACAAAATTTCAAGTGTGTGCATGCCCTTTGCCCTAGCAGTTCTTTTTCTAGGAGTGTATCCACAGAGATACTTGCATGAGATACAGAAATACAGACATGCATGAATGTTCATAACATTGCAAGAACAAAGGACACTGGATATCAACTAGATTTCCAAAAAAAATGGGAAGAGTTAATAAAGTATAGTAATTACTAATGCAGAACAATGTGTAGCTATGAAAAACTGACGATTATTAAAAATCCTCATCACAAAATAATGTACTATATACACCTTGCTGGTAAAGTTACGTAAGGTTTTATTAACAAAAATAGAAACAGATTTGCAATCAAGACTGATTGTTCCTGGAAAGAGGATTTTTGTATCTCCACATTTGAAAAATTGTAAATAAACATGTGCTGCTTTACAAATTTTCAATTCAAAGAAAGGAAAAAGAACTTAAGAGCAAGAGTGACACAAAGGCACATCCCAGAAAGAGAAGCAAATCCCGCTGGAGACAGGAATGGTCTTCCCTGTTCATGAAGGGCCAGCATAAGCATTTCGCACCCATGATGGAAACCAAGCGGGGAAGGGTGGTGGGGAGCAAGGAATCACGCCCGGGGCTGACCGCAGGCAGGGCACCCCCTGCAGCTGGAGCAGAAGTTGAGCTCGGAACAGAGGTGCTCCCACAGCCCCACCCCAGGAAGGGCTCTGGAGGCTTGTTTCTTTTTTTTTTTTTTTAATTTTTATTTATTTATTTTTTTAAATTTTAAAATCTTTAATTCTTACATGCGTTCCCAAACATGAACCCCCCTCCCACCTCCCTCCCCATAACATCTCTCTGGGTCTTTAAAGTCCCAGCCTGGAGGGAAAACTGCCATCTGCGGGCAGGAATTCTGCTGCCTTCTTTCCTGGGCGTTCAGTCCAATGCCAGCCTCTCAGGAAGAGGCTCGTCTGTCTAGGATGCAGGCCGTGCTGCCAGGACCACCGCACCACAGCGCCGGAAAGCTTGCGGAGTATTCCAACTGACAAAAGGCCGACAGCAGCATGTGCCCTGGCCAACTAAAAGGAAGGAGTAATGTGCAAGTGCTTAGAAATGAGACAGCTGGCAGGGGTGAAACAGGACTGGATAAAGTGGAAGAAGAGAGAGGGGGAAATTATAAACTTAGACCTGGAAAGAGAAACGGACTGCTGGAATCCATAGTAAAAAAAATTAAAATGTCACACAAAATGATACCCACTCTTCTAGAAGGAAAAAACAACAACAAAAAACCAAGGGCCACCACAGAGTGAGTCCTGTCATCTACCAGCAGCTGGTGTCACTGCAGAGAGGTCGGCGAGGAGGAGCAAGGACAGGGGTCACCCCCGCGGCCCCTCCAAGGGTTAGGTCCATAGCTCTGTGTTTCCTGTTAAGCAGTTTAAAAACTGAGCTTCACGGGACCTTCAGTTCAAGCTTGGACATTTTATTTTTACTGCTGTTTTTATATGTCAGTCTATTAATACTAGCATACTTTTTCTATAGATTAACATTGTCTCAAGAAAGCTTTTCTGGCAGCTACTAATGGAATATTTTAGGGCTAAACTGCTCTTCAAAATTTCATTAGTCATTAAATAAATAATGCCAGTAGCCCTGGAATGCCACGCAGGATTGTGACTTCAGTGCTTTTCTCATGAACAAGTGTGATCGCTCACGCTCTCCCGAGAGTTCAGCCAAGAGCCCAAATCCACAACACCGCCGGTACAGGGCCAGATGCCGATACAGGGCCAGATCTGTTCTAGCTGCAAGCAGAAGCATGCGAAAAATAAACAGGCCCTGAAACGGTTTCACCAGGTCTTTGCTGAAACAAGAACATAACATATTGAAAGCTAAGGATGGTTGCTGCAAGCACGCAATCCAAAGCAAGGGTATTAGGACACCATTAACGTCTACAGAGGGAATTTTGGCCACACATGGGAAATTTTGGGGCTCTCGAAGGCTGCACCTTCAGCGCCAGAGGAGAGGGCCAGGGAAGGGAAGTGTGCAAGTCGCTGAGCGAAGGTGCACGTAGGCCTGAGGATGATCGTAAACAGAGGGCGCAATTCAGCAAGCCAATAAGGCTAATAAATTATGACGCAGAAATGTGGAATTAATTTCATTTCAATCAACCAAACTTACTTTCTTGAAAGATAATTTTTTCCAGGACATGTCAAATCCTTGCAGAACCCCAGTGGATAGAAGGAGATCCTGCTTTTAAAGGCAGACTAGGCTTCAAGACTCAAAGCATGATACAGATATCTGGGTATGGGAAAACCTCATTGATGTTAATGGGAATATCATGGGCTTTCCAAGCAAGATTTTCAAATGCAGCAGTTAAAAATCCTACTGAATTAGAATCAAATACTCTTCTAAGAGACCCTGGCAGGCCAGCACAGTGCGTACCAGGCGTGTCACTTGCCATTCAGCATTTGGGTGTTGCACTCAATGCGTATTTTCTGAAACAAATAGAGTAGCACGTCTGTCTTTTTTTTTTAGATGGCGAGGCAGGGAAAGCTGCCCGCTGCTGGTCAGCAACAGCCATGCCGGTCTGACGGTGCAGCCCTCTCTGCCCGATCTCTGGGACAATCAACCGCAGAGCCGTCCACCTGCTACACTGACAGCCAGGAGCCCATTCCTCCATTCTCACTCCTTAGTTGGGATTTGCTGATGGGAGGAAAGTGAAGTCGCTCAGTCGTGTCTGACTCTTGGAGACCCCATAGACTGCAGCCCACCAGGCTTCTCTGTCCATGGGGTTTTCCAGGCAAGAATACTAGAGTGGGTTGCCATTTCCCTCTCCAGGGGATCTTCCTGACCCAGGGACTGAACCTGAGTCTCCTGCATTGTAGGTAGATGCTTTACTACCTGAGCCACCAGGGGAGGGGACACTCACAAATAGGTCTTTTTAAAACACAGAAGCAAAAAGCAAATGCAAAATCAGTGTGCAGTGCTGGGCAGAAGGCTACCTTTAGGCTCTGAAAGATTGGTGGGATGTGATGATCTTTATGGGAGCAGGGAGGGAACCTACCAATTTCAACACCACATCAAATAGACATTTACAAGAGTTTTCTGAGCCAAAGAAAACAGGATGGGGTGGCCAGCGAGGGAGGAGATGCCGGAGACTCGCACCTGAGATAGAGGCTCCTGGTTCAGAGGGTGAGACATGCTCAGGCCCCGCCGCCTGCTGTGGGCACAGGGCTCCCACAGGTGCCAGCAGCCTCAGGCCTCCCAGACAGTCCAGCTGGCCCTCCCGGCACAGTCGCCTCCCCCAGGACCTCAATGCTCATCACCTCACCTCAAGGACGCCCTGTCCCTGGTCTTAGCCCACACCCCCATCCTGCTGGAGAGGCCCCCTGCACTCAGCCGCCGTGCTGAACCGAGCGCAGGTCCGCCTCCCCTCCCTGCTCCCGCCTGCCCCACCTCCACCCCCAGCCAGGACGGGCAGCACCCGCAGCACCAGGGTCTGATGTGTTCTGTCTGCTGGATCTCCATATTCCTAGAACGCAGTGGGGCCTCGTGAAGTATTTGTTAAATGATTTAAAGCTGGCGTATCTCTGATATGTTTTATAAAACATTACTTGCCAATAAATAATTGGCCACACACACAGAGTTCCTGAGTGTTCAGGGGGATGCGTCAGGCTGGAAGGAAACACTGACGCACATCAGAACTGAAGCCCCAGGGCCACAGGCAGGCAAACACACCAAGTCCCCAGGATCAGATCTGCACCCGCAGATGAGGCAGAGTCTGTGCTTCACGGGACCCTCCCTGTCATCTGGAACTCGGGGAGCAGTGATGAACCCCTGACCTGAGGCGCAAAGCCACATCCCGACTCGCAGGAGCTGCGCTGGCTTTGAGCCACCGGGGAAATGCAGTGTCCGACTCCCACTGTCTTCCTGCAGACCATCTCTGGGACTAGTCAGGGAGCGTCGAGTGCGCGGCTTCTGAAGAACACTGGGGTTAAAGTTCAGACTGGGTCTGAGCACTGCGGGAAGCTCCCTCCCCAGCAGGGGATGCTGCCAAGCCCCCACGGTGTGTATCACCTTTGCTCAGCCTGGAAAGGAGCGCCAAGACTCCAGGCCAGCAAGCCAGGAGGACCGCTGTGCGGGCAGGACTGCTCCCCATGCTCACAGCCTGGGAGACACCGACACTCGAGGGCACACAGTGACTGCGGTCCTCACTGCCCTCCGCCAGGGCCGAAGCAGCTCGCTGACCTAACCGTGGCCCGGAGGGTCCCTGTTAAGTATGTGAGGCACCATCTTCTATGTGAGGGGGCGGTGCTGCTGAAGTCTGAAGGAAACTGCAGCAGGGACACCTGGACGAATGGCCTTCTCTCTCCTTGGCTTCTCTTCAGAGCCCCCCGTGATCAGGAGTGTGCATCTGTGCTGTGGTGACTCCACGGCTGGTCTCAGAGAACCAAGCCCTCTGTGATCTGAGCTCTGAGTCAGGGTAGGACAGCTGTTTCTGCCGCCTGGCTCCCTTCTCTGGGAATGTCCACTGTTACTAGCTTATTTAAACAGAAATGTTACCTTCACCCACCCTCTTTCGATGTTAAATCAATCTCTCCATTGCTACTGCACCTTTTCCCCAGAAACTGCACACCCTGCCGTGTTTACAATGTGTTTTTGCAAGATTTAGTGAGTATAAGCATTAACAGAAAACCCAGATCCATCCACAGCGAAACTCCCTCTTGCTCGTGAGATGACACCCTGCAGCCACACTGAGGACCAGCCCCCTCCCTGCCTTTACTGTTGAAAATGACTTACATTTACATTTCCCTCCTGGTTAAAAGATTACAAAGTGTTTTACAAGCTCATCTCATGTTTGCTAACGCCAGTCGCTTCACCCAGACAAGTCACATCAGAACGAGCCCCAGACTGTCAGCCAAGCTCTCAGTACCACTGTCAAGAGGGATTTAGCCTGGATGCTGATACTGAGAGGGGAAGATTTCCACCCGCCACCCCCCAACTCCGATCTGCATCTAGGTCGAGACCCTCCAGAAGCGCAAGACTTGGCACTTGAGGAAATTAGAGCTCGTGCAAGTTTAAAAATTACAACTTGTGAAAGAAACATCTCACTTTTTGCCAAGCAAGTGCTGGTAGCCAAGTCTGAAGACAGATGAAGGTGACCGAGGTAGCTCCCAGCGGCTGGAGCCACCTCTCCCTGTGTGGGGACGGCCTCAACTGCACCGCAGGCTGGGCTCTCCGACTGCACTGGGGGGGGTGGGGGTGGGGGTGGGGGTGCCTACCTCCTCTAGCAAGCAGCTGCCTCCAGCACCTCTCAGCTCATCCCAGGGCTGAGGCCAGAGGCTTGGAGGGTCTGGTGCCAGGCAGGTGGGCCCTGCTGCCCACATCCTTCTGCTCTGTGAACAGCCTCAGGAGGAAGGGGTTCCAAAACACGTCGTAGGTGATACCCACTAGTTCTCGGCGGGAAATTTCACCCTCAGTGAGTTGGAAGGAGGGCTGGCTTCCATTAAGACACTTCTAGAAGCAAGTGGCCTGTCCACCTACCAGGCTCCAAATGCCCCCGGCCCCCTCAGCCTCAGGTGTCACCTGCCCTAGGAAGCGAAGCTGGCAGGGAGAGGCCTCATCCCATCTGCTGCTGCCAGGCAACACTTCTGAGCCTGCCCTCCTGTCCCAACACCCACCTGCTGGTGACCCTCCCCTTCTGACAGGGCTTCTGCACCATTAACAGGGTCCCTGCCTCTCTGGGGGGCTCACCGAGACACACAAGCCTGTTCTCCTGGGCCTCCAACCGGCCAGGTGAATCCTGCCGCTGCTGACATCGCGCGCATGGCGACAGGCTGGGGTGGTGTCATAACGCTCACTTGTATCGGTTTAACAGTAGAGCAGAGAGATGTCATCAAGGAACAAAAAGGACAAGCTGATGATGTTCTAATACAACCACAGGCTTGACTAGACAGACCTTTGTCAACAAAGTAATGTCTCTGCTTTTTAATTCACTGTCTAGGTTGGTCACAGCTTTTCTTCCAAGGAGCAAGCGTCTTTTAATCCTATGGCTGCAGCGGCCCTCCGCAGTGATCTTGTCCGTCACTGTTTCCACCGTTTCCCTGTCTATCCGCCGTGACATGAGTGCCCCTTCCGGAGCTGGTCCCCTGCTCAGAGCCCTGGGCCCTGGTTCTCCCTCACACTCTTCACACTGGACCTCTCTGCTCGCACCCCCATGCGCCGCACTGTGATGCAGGCACAGGCCTTTCCTGAAGACCATGACCAGTCACCCACTGTCCGTCCCGTTTCCGAGCCTTCCCCATTATCAGCTGTGTCTCCCTGGTCTTCCTGGTTGTCTGCAAGCATTTCCTACTGTACTGTGCAACCTCATAAGCTGCCTCAAGTCCTGTGTGGGACACGCCAACCCACAGCCACTCCAGGTCTAGACCTGCGGCTGGAAGCTGGTTTGGTGGGCAGGTTTCCCTGCGGCCCACGCCTCCCATGGGGTCTGTCCCAGCAGCAACTCGATGATTGTGGAGGGATCCAGCCTTCACCTGTGAAAACAGCTACTTTACTTATAAGATCCAACTGTTTCAGGATATGCGTTAAGACTGAGTCACTTACTATTAAGTCCACAGTATTTCTACATCACGAGGATATGCTGGTGATCCTGAGAAGGCCTGGTCTGGGAGGCGTGCATTCAGAGTCTCCTGTCTCCTGATCCCAGGCCTTGTTTTATAAATCCACTCTTCGTACAAGTTCCCCAGCTCACTACTCTCACAAAGCATCCCCTCAAAACCTCGATTCCCGTCCTCCGAGGCACGCACTGCCGGTTCCACATCTGGACTAGGAAGGGATCCTGGCTGGCTCTGAACTCAGCTTGCCACTGGCCGCGCAGGGTCGAGGTCTCCAGAGAACACCTGATGGGTTCTTAGGTTAAGCCACTGATGGAAATTCGGTCCGTCCTGGGGGCCCTTTGGCTCAGAAACTAGACTGAATTGAGATATCCTTTTTCTCTCTGTGACTAGTGGAGCTCAAATGTGGAATTAGCACTCAGCACATCAAATTTTTTTCTTTTAATTGGTGAATTTTGTCTTTAATCAAGCCGTATCCTAAATAAAAAACATCTGGGAAAACAGAATCAAACAGAGCTGGGCATGAAGGTTCTAATTTAAAATGACCTATATGAATTCTGTATGTAATGATTTTTCTCCTCGTTGACTATAATTATCATCACGTAACTCTGGTGTTTTCACACTGGGGCCTGGTGTCTTCCAGTCTGCAGAGAAGTGGGTAGACAACCACACTGGGCGAACTGAAGCTCGAGAGGATGCAAACGCCACAATACGGAGCGATTCCCTCACTGGAGTAAAGACCACGCCATGCTTCACCCTTTACTTTGCCACTGAACATTTCTTTAAAATGCCCCTTTGAAAGAACAAACAGGTTTCCCTCCAGTCAAGACCTTTAGAAACAGTCGCTGGTGCTCGTTCTCTAGCTTGCTGGTGACTTGGGGCCACCCGTGGCTGATGAACGCAGAGGCCTGCTATCTGAGGGGCCAGTGTGGAGGGCGGGGGGAGGAGAGATCTGCAAAAGGAGGGTCTGGCCAAGGAGGACAGCAGCGCTCAGGAGCGAGGACACTGGACAAGGCTGCGAGGCACACAGCGCCCGCGTCGGGCTGCAGGGCAGGGCGCTACGCATACCCTGAGGACGCAGCCACCGGCAGTGCAGGGAGAAGTGCGCCGAGCAGAGCGAGTGTGTGCAGAGGGCAGCGGGAGGGCGGCTTTGGGGCCCCCCACGTTCTGCCTGGATCTCCACACAGCCCTGCACACGCTGCCCTGGAGCAGGGACAAGCGGAGCCCGGGCCCAAGGGCACTGCTACGGCTGTGTTCACAGCACAGGAGTCCCGTGGGCAGCAGGCCTAATGGGCAGCAGGCCTAATGGGCAGCCAACATACCCAGGCCTTCTGTTTTCTTGCCAGAGATGTAAAGGGCGGCAAACACCTCCTGTCCTCATCAAAGTTACACCTCCAGACACTGAAATCAGGAAATTGGTATCTCAGCTAAATTTGACAAACAATGCCAGAAGCACTCCAAGACCATGGAAAGGCCTGTTTCTCAAGAAGAATCACTGTAGGAGGGGAGGGACTCAGTAAATGCCCAATGGAAAAGTTGAGAGTGTCCCATTTCTAACATTTGATATTCATTACCTGGCAGGCCACAGCTCCGCTCTTCTCAAACAGAACAATAAGGCACAGAAGTGGGGGCTTCTGGGCACGCACTCTCTCACTCCAGGCTCCTTCTGGAAGCCCCAGCTCTGCCCACTTCCACCAGGCTCACATCACAGCAGGGACCACAACCTTTTGGCAGCCAGAGGTGACCCTCAGTCCACCAGGAGCCAGCTCTGTTCTGGATGTCAAGGCTCTGAAGGGCACCTTTTGTCAGCAAGTGGCTTTAGGACACAACGTTTTTCACAGACTTGCTTCCTCCAGCTTTGCTAAGATGAATGAGAAGACTCACATGGCTTCCAAAGAGACCCAGAATTGCAATGACACCTGGTTTGTATTGAGGTTCAAAATTATGAATCTGTGCCAAGCACCGAAGCACAGACATGTTCACATTCTGCATCAAGGCTGCACTGGACCCTCCCAGGGACAGAGCCTCATGGGGAAGCCTTGCAGCCCCACCAGTGGTCTTCAGACCACACTTTG